>NW_022990758.1:0-194009 GCF_902827175.1 Gymnodraco acuticeps
GCCTTCATATTTTCTTTTAAACCTGCCATAATTCCCAAACCGTACACTCCTGAGACATAATTTTTCATGACAAACGTAGGAAACATCTCGTAGCTTGAAAGATTAAAAAAAATAAAAAAGCAAAAATAATTAAACAAAATGCCTCTTGAGGGCATGAAGAGACAAACACTTTCAACATGTCTCCATTAAAGCCCATTGTAAATGCAGCCTCACCTTTCCCACCACAGCAGCCGCACACCTTTAGTTAATCTGCCAAAAAGGCCACATTATTAACCCAAAAGTACACAAAAAGTACACTTCATCAAGTTCCTTGACATGCTTCACGCTTTGAAATTTCACCGATATCTGTTACGGTGCTTCAACAAAACGTTTGCATGCAACAGGTTTATTGTTAGAACGGGGTACAAAAACACGGACTCAAATGCGACGGCTCAGATTTTAATGAAAAAATAAAACAAAGTTTTAACAAAAAATCACTCATGCGAGGACAAAACAAAACTTCTCGATTTCAAACAAACAAAACTCTCTCTGGTTTTAACGCTGGGTCTCTGGACATGGAAGCACACTGAAACAAGACGAACTGGCACAAGACAAAGGGAGACAAGGACTATTTATACATGAGGGAATAGGGACCAGGTGGAAACAATCAGGGGCGGGACAGACGCTGACGATGACGGAAAATCACCCAAAGTGAGGAATTAACAGGACCTGAAAGGAAAGACCAGAGGTAAGTACAAAATAAAACAGGAAATGGGAAAACGAGACATGACATGAAATAGGCAGACAAGACATGAAGTAACAAGAAAACCTGACTCTACATAGAAACCTGACTAGACTTGGAATTACATACCTGACTAAACATGAAGTGACAGACATAAAACAAACACGACTAACACAATTGACGAGACACCACAGTACCCCCCCCCCTAGGGACTGCTCCGGAAGTCCCAGACCCTCCTGGATGATCCTGATAAGTCAGTGATCAAACTCCGATCTACAATGAAGCTTGCAGGGACCCATTGTCTTTCTTCGAGACCGTAACCAACCCAGTCCACGAGGAATTGTTTCCCTCGACCACGGTTACGGACTCCAAGCAGTTTCTTAACAGTGTAGACAGGACCACCATCAACCATCCGGGGAGGCGGTGGGGGCTTAGAGGCGGGCACCAGAGGACTCTCTCTTACAGGCTTGACCTTCCCCACATGAAACGTCGGATGGACTTTGAGCGACCTGGGTAGACGTAAGCGCACAGACACTGGGTTAATCACCTTAGACACCTGGAAAGGACCCACGAACCTTGGGGCTAGCTTTCTGGACATGACATGAAGGGGTAAGTCTTTGGTAGCCAGCCAAACGCTTTGTCCAGGCCTATAGGATGGAGCAGGTCTGCGATGCCGATCCACCACCTTCTTCATCTGGCTGGCACTGCGCAGGAGAGCACGACAGCACCTGCCCAGATCCGGCGGCACCGACGGACCATGGCGTGTGCCGACGGGACCGTGACCTCACCTTCATTGGCAGGGAACAAGGGTGGCTGATACCCATAAACACACTGGAAAGGAGTAAGTCTAGTAGCTGCGGTGGGCAGTGTGTTGTGAGCATACTCGACCCACACCAGGTGCTTGCTCCACGATGCCTGGTTCTGGGAAACGAGACACCGCAAACAGGTCTCCAGCTCCTGGTTGATCCGCTCTGATTGGCCATTGGACTGCGGGTGGTAACCCGAAGACAAGCTGACTGTGGCACCCAGGAGATGGCAGAACTCCTTCCAAAAACCTGAGATGAACTGGGGGCCTCGGTCCGATACGATGTCCCTGGGAAAACCATGAATGCGGGAAAACTTCACGTAACATGACCTCTGCCATTTCTTTGGCAGAGGGGAGCTTGGGTAATGCAATGAAATGTGCCATCTTACTGAATCTGTCCACCACCGTCAGGACGGTGGTGTTTCCCTCGGAAACGGGTAATCCAGTGACGAAGTCCATGGAGAGGTGTGACCATGGACGATGTGGAACAGGAAGAGGCTGCAGCAGACCCATCTGAGCTTGTTTGGAGGTCTTGTTTCTGGCACAAACGGTGCAGGCTGCCACATACTCTGCCACCTGTTTCTCCATAGCCGGCCACCAGAAACGTTGCTTTATCATAAAGATTGTGTGTTTAACCCCCGGATGACAGGTGAGCAAAGACGTGTGAGCCCAGTGAATTACCTGGGAGCGAACTGAAACAGGTACAAACAACCTATTTTGCGGGCAACCACTAGGAGCCGGGCTCTCACCATGTGCTTGCTTCACCACAGATTCTATTTGCCATGACACTGCCCCAACCACACAATGAAGTGGAAGGATGCTTTCAGGTTTTTTGGCAGCAGGTTCAGGCTCGTACATGCGTGACAAAGCATCTGGTTTCACATTCTGAGAGCCTGGTCTGTATGACAAGGTGAAGTTAAAGCGACTAAAAAACAATGACCATCTAGCCTGGCGTGGGTTTAGTCTTTTGGATTTTCTAATGAATTCCAGGTTCTTGTGATCAGTCCATACTAGAAATGGTTGTTCCGCCCCCTCTAACCAATGACGCCAGTCTTCTAAGGCTATCTTTACTGCCAAAAGTTCCTTGTTCCCCACATCGTAATTCCTCTCTGCGTCTGTCAACTTCCGTGACAAGAAAGCACAAGGATGGAGCTTGTTGTCCTGAGCAGACCTTTGGGAGAGCACCGCTCCGACGCCTTCGTTCGAGGCATCCACCTCCACAATGAATTGTCTCTGCGGGTCAGGCACTGTGAGGATTGGAGCGGTTGTGAACAACGTCTTAAGTCTTTGAAAGGCTTTCTCCGCCTCAGTGTTCCACTTAAAAACAACATGAGAAGAGGTTAGTGCATGTAATGGCGCCGCAATGGTGCTAAAGTTTCTTATGAACCTTCTGTAGAAATTGGCAAAGCCTAAGAATTGTTGGACTTGTTTCCTGTTTGTGGGAGTTGGCCAATCTTCAACAGCACTAACCTTTACTGGATCCATCTGAACATGGTTAGCGGTGACGATATAACCCAGGAAGGAGACCGTCTTGACATGAAACTCACATTTCTCAGCTTTGCAGTACAGTTGATTCTCCAACCGTTTCTGGAGTACTTGGCGGACATGTTGAATGTGAGTTTCCTCATCCGGTGAGAAAATTAAGATGTCGTCAAGGTAGACGAAGACAAACTTGTTGAGAAAGTTCCTCAACACATCATTGATCATACCCTGAAAAACACCTGGAGCATTGCATAAACTAAAAGCCATAACAAGATATTCGTAGTGGCCACTCGGAGTGTTGAACCCTGTTTTCCACTCATCCCCCTCCCGAATTCTGACGAGATGATAGGCGTTTCTGAGGTCCAGTTTGGTGAATACTTGGGCATCCTGCAATAGTTCAAACGCTGTAGACATTAGTGGAAGGGGGTATCTATTCTTGACCGTTATTGCATTGAGTGGACTATAGTCTATGCATGGACAGAAGGAACCATCTTTCTTGCCCACAAAGAAAAAGCCTTCAGCCGCAGGTGATGATGACGGTCTAATGAGTCCAGACTTAAGGGAAGAGTCAATATACGTCTTCATGGCCCCTCTTTCTGGTGCAGAGATGGAGTAAAGCCGACCTCTAGGGATCGGAGCTCCAGGCAAAAGGTCAATAGGGCAGTCATAAGGTCGATGAGGTGGTAGCGAAGTAGCCTTAGTCTTGTCAAAAACCTCTTTTAAGTCCAGATAACATGCAGGCACTCTGGACAGGTCAGCATACTCTGACTTGATGTCAGTGGTAACTCTATTGGGGATGTCTGTCTGATTAACAGACTGTCTGGAGTTCCCAGGGGAGGCTAAGCAGGTTACTTTACAATCAGAGCCCCAGTTCTTAATGTTTCCCGACCGCCAGTCAATATTCGGATTGTGCCTGAGGAGCCATGGAAGTCCCAAAACTATAGGGTGAAGTGCAGAGTCAAATAAGTGGAATCTTAATGTTTCTGTGTGAATGTCATCTATGGTTACTTGAACGGGTTCAGTTATATGGGTTACTCTGAATAACAGCTTGCCATCTAAGGCACTGGCATCTACAGGAGAAGTCAAAGGAACAGTAGTATGCCCAGTCTTTTAACAAGACCCCAGTCCATCAGACTTTCGTCCGCTCCTGAATCCACTAGTACCCCCTGAGTCATGGTGTGGTCACGTAACTGTAATTTTACCTTGGTCAATGACGTGGAGGAAAGTCAGCTGCAGAAAATCGGCTCACCAGCGCCCTCCGTCGCGCCGATGAGCCTGTCCTTTTAACGGGCAGGAAGATGCAGCATGGCCATGTTGTCCACAGTAGAAGCAGCATCCTTCACGGAAACGGCGCTGTCGTTCCTCTGCCGTGATCCTGGCTCCGCCCAGCTGCATTGGTTCCTCGGATGATGTTGTCAGAGGGTATTGTTTATCCATGGGCGTTGTGGGGCAGATGGGCGCACGCTGGTCCTTAACCTTTCACTGTTCCTTTCATTAAGTCTAATATCAATGCGGGTAGACATTGCAATGATAGAGTTAAGATCTGTTGGTAGCTCCAGGGGTGCTAATTGATCCTTAATAGAATCCTTTAATCCATTCATAAAGGCATCAATAAGAGCTGGGGTGTTCCACCCGCTATCTGCTGCTAAAGTGCGAAATTGTATCGCATAATCTGCCACTCTTGTGGATCCCTGTTTAATCTGCATTAACACTCGGCTGGCCTCTCTGGCTGGTGAAGAGTGATCAAAAACACGCTTTAGAGTCTCTGAGAACATGTTCACTGACTGGCACACTGGAGAATTAGAGGACCATTCGGCCGTAGCCCAGGCGGCAGCTCGCCCGGTTAAATGGGACAGCATAAAGGCTACTCTAGCTTGGTCTGAGATAAAGGCTGAGGGGTTATGGGTGAAATGCAGTTCACACTGTACCAGAAAGGGGCGACAGTCCCCAGAGTCCCCGGAAAACTTTTCTGGAGATGCAAGGCGAAGCGACGTTCCAGAAGAGGGAATGTGGTCTGCAGCAGCAGCACCAGCGGATGCAACGGATGGGCTTGGCATAGTAGGAGACCGTGTAGATGATCCAGCTTCGAGCTGGGCAAGAGCTCCGTGCACTTGAACCGCCAGGTGATTAACTTGATTCGTTACAGCCTCCTGGAATTCTGCTTGGCGATCAGTGAGGTTACCAACTCCTCTGTTAATGGAGACCAGCTGTGCAGCATGGTGAGCAAGCTCTGCTCTCTGTCCTTCGACATTCGCTTTAATTCTTTCTGAGTCGGCTGAGTCCATGTTGGCCAGTTCGTTCTGTTAGAACGGGGTACAAAAATACTGGACTCAAATGCGACGGCTCAGATTTTAATGAAAAAATAAAACAAAGTTTTAAAAAAAATCACTCATGCGAGGACAAAACAAAACTTCTCGATTTCAAACAAACAAAACTCTCCTCTCTGGTTTTAACGCTGGGTCTCTGGACATGGAAGCACACTGAAACAAGACGAACTGGCACAAGACAAAGGGAGACAAGGACTATTTATACATGCGGGAATAGGGACCAGGTGGAAACAATCAGGGGCGGGACAGACGCTGACGATGACAGAAAATCACCCAAAGTGAGGAATTAACAGGACCTGAAAGGAAAGACCAGAGGTAAGTACAAAACTAAAACAGGAAATGGGAAAACGAGACATGACATGAAATAGGCAGACAAGACATGAAGTAACAAGAAAACCTGACTCTACATAGAAACCTGACTAGACTTGGAATTACATACCTGACTAAACATGAAGTGACAGACATAAAACAAACATGACTAACACAATTGACGAGACACCACATTTATCTCTCATTCAGAACAATGAAAATGCTCTCCTTTCACCAATCACCATGGAAACCTACGGAGCCCCCTAGGGGACATGGAGAAGAAAAATAATAATATTTGAACTAAATAAATAAATAAATGTTTGCGAGATCTCGCAATACTTTTCATTTAGTACTTCCTGGGTCAGTTCGGCTGCTACGGCAACACAGAAACCACAACAATGGAGTGGTTCATCATTTTACTTTGAGCTTGGCCTTAAATATAAAGATATAACATCAGTGCTTGGCAATAGGCACGGGTTTCACACATAGACTGTATATATAAAGGGTTTCACATAAGTGAAGACACCTCAAGAGAACACTCAGAGCGAGGGGACATGCACGTTCCTCTGAGCTGAGTTATTGACAGATTCGAATTTCGCGGATCAATAACTCATGAACATAACGTTGTAAAAATACAAACAACATGACTTTACAATCATAGCAAGGTAGACAACGAGCTACAGAGTCGTTTTTATCAGAACAGTTCGATACGCGCCGTCATCCGAGCTAAACATCAATAATTGGTCACAATCTGCAGCTGGAGGAGGGAGAGGAGTGCTTAGGGACCGGCTACAAACTGCAACGGGGTTTTGCGAGATTTCGCAAAACATATATATATATTTTTTCAAATAATTTTGTTTTTCTTCTCCATGTCCCCTAGGGGGCTCCGTAGAAACCTGTGATCTCTGCACACGTCGTTAGCTCAAATATAAACACCTGTGTCATGGAACACGATGATGTCATCACTCCAATTGACATAATTAGAGCAGCAGACTAATGACGTGGTCACTGGAGTTTAACAGACTGTCTCAGCCTATTATTTTCCGCCTGATGGAGACTTCATACTGACTTCAACATGTTCCACATATTTTAGACATTATTGGTGACGTATGCTTTTAGTTCTAAAGTTTTCAGTTCAAATATTCTGCTGTTTTTTCATGCATTTAGACTTTTATTTTCTTGTTCTTATTTCACATTCAAGTCCCCTCTATTCATGAACCCTTTCAAGTACTCAGCCACACCACTTATATACCAGGTGCGACTATTGCTATGTGAGTTAATCTTTCAAATACAAGGTTGCTTGTTTGATTCAAGCTCTTGTAGTCAATATGTCAAGGTATTTATCCCTAACATTTGATCAGCTAACTAACGACACACACTCAGAGGATCTTTATAACGTTTTAAGTATTGCACATCTTTAAACATGACTATTATACATTACTTTTAAAACCAGCGATGCACGACAGTGTCAGCTTTTCTAAAATAGAAACTTCAATGTTCACATCTTTCTAAAATCTAAATGATTCTACTTTTCAATGACCTACAAATAATCCTAATAATAATCCCATTTTCAATCTTCCAACTGTTTATATTTTTCTCATCCCTCGCCATAAATCACAATGTCGCTGTAACTCCAATGGACACGGTCCGATCGTCCCCCAAACTTCGCTTGTATATCACCGGTCCATGCCTCAACAGCTTTACGCCATATCTGAGATCTCACCATAGGCTGTTGCCATGGTAACACATCTATCGCCATAAAATACGATCTCGCTGTAGCTCCAATGGACACGGTCCGGTCGTCCCACAATCTTCACCTGTATATCACCTCTCCATGCCTCAACAGCTCTAAGTCAAATCTGAGATCTCACCATATGCCGTTTCCATAGAAACGCATCCCTCGCTATAAAACACAATGTTGTCGTAACGCCTATGAAAAGGGTCAAAACAGCACCAGACTTCAGATAATGGTTAACGGTCCAGCCCTCAACAGCTCTACGTCAATTATGGGGTTTCATCATATGCCGTTTCCATGGAAACGCATCCCTCGCCATAAAAGACGATGTCGCTATAACTCCTATGAAAATGTTCAAAAAGTGGCTCAAACGTCACATGTGTGCTAACAGTCCAGCCGTGAAGACATCTACTGACAGTTTTTGAGATTCCTTCAAATGCTGTTGCCATGGCAACACAATGCTCGCCATGAAAACACGGTTTTCTCATAACTTCAGTGAAAATGCTCCAAATGGCCCAAAACTTCACAGGTTGGTAACGATGCAGGCCATCAAACACATCTAAGCGTATTATGGGATGCATCAAATGCTGTTGGCATGGTGACAGATCATTCACCATCAAGTTAGTTCAAAAGTTTGCAGTTCAAATATTCTGCTGCTTTCCCAAGCCTTTTTACTTTTATTTTCTTCTCTCATCCACATTCAAGCACCCAGTGTTCATGTATCATTTCAATCTAAATTCTTCACTCTTTCTTCTTACAACATTACATTTCAGCATAGCAATTCATCGTCAGCTTTTCAGCATTAAAGCATTCCCCACTAGCATTTCTTCCGGAATTGCATTCTCTAGTTCTTCTTGCCCTACTTTTATTTCCTGGAGTATTTTGTATGTAAGGTTTTCATTTGCCAATGTGACGCTGTAACTGTATATGATTTTGAATCTTTACCTAAAAGTTTTACCACAAAACAGCATAGTTAAAAAAAAAAAGCCATTTACATCCCCAACCTGTTTCTGAGAATAGAAGTCCTTAATCTGCTTCACACCTCTGTCTCTGCCGACGTTCAGTGAAGAGCTCACACTGAATTGGCTGCAGTGTTTGTTGGAAAACAACCCCCATTGTTGTTTGTTTGAAGAGAAAAGGTTTAAAAAGCACACCACACCCACCACCCCACCCCCCCCCCCCCCCCCCCCTCTGTTTTGTGTTTCAGCTGGGATCAGAGGACACAGATCCTCAGGTGTGTCAATTATCACCTTCCTCCCTCATTCTTAATATGCATGTGTGGGTCGTTGTGTCGTCAGACGTGCCCGGACACTGCTGCTGGTGATGGGAACAGTGTGAGAGATCGAGCTCTCTGCCACATGTGCATCACATCCATCCCCTGACAGCTGATCATCAGGGTGATAATAGAATTGGGAGGGATGAAACCCTCTTTTATGGTCACACATGCAGAGCACGCAGCACAGTGAAATGTGTTCTCTGCATTTAACCCATCCTAGTACCAGGAGTCTAGTATAGGAGCATGGGTAGCTACAGTGGCCGGGGGAGCAATGGGAATGGGGGCTGTTGTTTGGTGCCTTGCTCAAGGGCACCAACGGCAGGGCCCAGAGGTGAACTGGGACCTCTTCCAAGTAGCAGTCCACACTCCATATTTAGGTCTGGTCGGGGGACTGTACGGCGGACCCTACAGCTCCCAGTCCAAGCCCCCTACTGACAAATATCTCTGAAAACACATTTTATTTATTTATTTGTTTTTATTCAGGATTGATTTCTCTCTTCAACCAGTTCTTCTACACATTTTATTTACTGGTCTTATCAATTTTTTATTATTATTTAAATCTGTTTAGGTGTTTTTTTTTAGGGCTGTCAGTCGATTAAAATATTTAATCGCCGATTAATCGCAAATTAATCGCACATTTTTTATCTGTTCTAAATGTACCTTAGAGGAATATTTTTCAAGTTTTTAATACTCTATCAATATATGAGTGGACAAATATGCTTTATGCTAATGTTTATTTTATCATTTGAACAATGGAAAATATTCTCATGAAATTAAACACAACAACCTCTGAACATTACAAATATTCGCCTTCAATTCAACCTGGAACCTCTCTCATACAATAATACAATACAAAGAGTGTGTGTGTGGTGTGTGTGTGTGGTGTGTGTGTGTGTGTGTGGTGTGTGTGTGGTGTGTGTGTGTGTGTGTGTGTGGTGTGTGTGTGTGTGTGTGTGTGTGTGTGTGTGTGTGTGTGTGTGTGTGATCGTTGGAGCTATGTGGCAGCTCAAGGCATATGCTCGAACGGGAGCTTGCCTGGACGCTGCAATCCTGTTGCGCACTATCCGTGCTGAGTGTGCTGACTTTCCGTACAATGTCCCACTGTCTGGCTGCCTGCATAAAGTCAAGTGCTCGGCGCAGTTGTGTGGATAGAGCGCTCCTCTGTTTTCATTTAAACAGCTCCTTATATCCGTTAGCGGCAGCTAGCTAGCACCGAGATGCTAACAACAACAACAATGCACGTAAGGTCTCTCTCTCGCTCGCTCGGGCCACACATACACACACCCTCCCGGTCCTCCCGATAGCCAGTCGGTGCCTGCCGGTGAGCGTGGAGGTGTGGTCTGCCCACAAGCGGGCGGCCAGGAGCGGGGCTGTAGCATCAGCTTGGTAGATGGTATTTTAAACTCCGATGCGCTCTGAAACTACGGGGCGGCCGAGGAAAAATAATACACATGCGTTAATCGCATTAAAATAATTAGTGGCGTTAATTTTTTTTTGCCCTGTACGCGTTATTAACGCGTTAACTTGAAAAGCCCTAGTTTTTTTATGTCTGTTGTTAGTTGTTTTTGAAAAGTGAAATAGAAAATAAAATAGCTTAATTCATTTTTCGGTTGTTTTTAATAGACAGTTATTAATAAGTCTCATAATAAATAAGAGATGTAAGTCTTGAATTTATTTTTTATCAGAGATGTTTATGTTATTTGTAAATCACTGGCTCATAATGCTTGCATTCTAAATTGTGCTAGAACGCTAATTGTGTTATCATTATAACATAACAAAATAAATGTAATGAGAAGAGCTCGTACTTTTATGTTGTTGTGTGTTTTATTTAATGTAATTAAACTAAAGTAATTAAATACATGTATTAAGTCAAATCTACTAAATGCAGTAAGTAAAAGTAATAGGGCTTAATGGGTGTTGGAGTATAAGTATTTAGCCTGTGTGTCTGACAAAGAAACAATAGAAGCAGAAGAACCCGGAACCATGCTGTCCCACACACACCACACACACACCACACACACACACACACACACACACACACACACACACACACCACACACACACAACACACACACACACACACACACACACACACACACACACACACACACACACACACACACACACACACTATCTCTCTCTCTCAAGAAGTTTTCTTTTGGGATCCTTCCCCCACATATATAGCTGATAGTGAGAAAGGGCAGGAAATGGCTCTGATTCACAACCTGGTGACAGAAAGAACAACGGCAAGAGGTGGGAGAAGTATTCAGATCCTTTAATTAAGTAAAAGTACTAATACCACACTGTGAAAATACTCAGTTTAAAGTCCTTCCCAACTAGTGAAAACCTTTTTATTTAAAGGAGACCTATCATGCAAAATGCACTTTTTGATGTCTTTTATACATAAATATGTGTCCCCGGTGTGTCAGGGAACTCACGCAGTGTCAGAAATAAAACCCGTCTCTCTTTTCCTCCGTATGCAAATCTCGGGGGTACAACGGAGCTGATCCAGATTTGCGTCCAATATGACGTAATATCGGCAATGCAGACCCACGGCACTATCAGAAACTATGCTATCAGAAACAATGCCCGACTGTTTTGGACGTAATATGGTCTTTGTTTACATTAGCAAGCATCGCTAACACTCAGAGCTAACCTGTAGCCTACTGGAGAGAATATGTGTAAAGAAGCCAGATATAAAAGGTACTCACTCACCTCGTGGTAAACCCGCAAGAGAGAAAACGTTTGAGCTCCATACTGTTTCAGAAATAATCCTTGATGAGGTTTGGATGGATCATGATATGGCATTTAATATGGCGGTAGTTATTATTGTAATGATTTAGCAAAGCTGCATCTATTTTTCAAGTAGTGAGCACATGATTGGATGAATGAGAGAGAAATACATAAGAACAGGATTTTAAAGGACAGGAAAGAAATAGAAATGTGTAATCTGACAAGTTACTAAGGACTTGAGACAAATGGAGGGGGGACAAATGTACAATATTGTATTAATTGGTACAGTACTTCAGTTGAGAGAATGAGGAGAATGAAGGGGAAACAAAAGAGAAAATGACAGAGGAGGTGAGAGAGGGACACTCACTTCCTGCTGACGTGCTGACAGTCCACAGAGAAGAGAGGAAGTAAAGTCTCAATCTGAAGCGCTAAAAAAGACACAGCTGGGACAATGACTGTGATTACGCTCCAGTGAGAAATTATTTTGGATGCTTTATAAGTTAAAGTACTGTTACAACACTGTAAAAATACTCAAATACAAGTAAACATCCTGCATTCACAATTGAAATTTGTCAGACAAACAAATTAATAAACACAAGGATAATGATGTGGTATTGTTGAGTTAATAACAGTGTGTGGTTGAGAAAATAATACAAAATTAGAAGGAAGAAACATGAAACAATACAGATTTCAGTATTCTGAGCCCCTACTCTCCCCATAACTGACGGCAACAAAAGTCTGACTTTATTCAATTAAAATAAAGAAGTAAAAACAATAAGTGTGGCTGATATTGAGTAAGAAAAAGGTTGATAAACGCTGTGAGAATGGATCTGTGGAGAGCATTTCTCTCTGATCTTAACTCGTCTATTACTGACGTTCAGGGAGCTCTATGCAAGTCAATGGGACTCCCCGATAGTTGAGAATTGACGCTAAAGGGCCCCCCAGTGCGTGTGAAAGTAACGCCAAGGGATCCTGACATAACGTCAATATAGGACGAGTTGGGAGTGAGAATGTGTTGTTTACGACTGATAAAGAGTAACAGTTCTCATTGCAGAAAATAATTGAAAAGGTAAAAAAATAAATATAAATATTATAGGAAAAGCATTATCTCCACATTCGAGAAGCTAAAACTATGGAATTGCATTTCCAGTTGCATGTGTAAAAATCCTTTATGTTAATTATTTAACTTAATAACGTAATTTGTAGCCTACTTTTTAAGATGTGAAATAAATGTTGTGAAGTAAAAGGGAACCTGTTTCCGTATCAGTGCTGTACTTAAGTCCAGTAAAGTGTAGTTTGTGGTGTGTGTGTGTGTGTGTGTGTGTGTGTGTGTGTGTGTGTGTGTGTGTGTGTGTGTGTGTGTGTGTGTGTGTGTGTGTGTGTGTGTGTGTGTGTGTGTGTGTGTGTGTGTGTGTGTGTGTGTGTGTGTGTGTGTGTGTGTGAGAGAGAGAGAGAGATAATATTCACTATGAGAGCAGATATTGTTCAGTCGGGGGATTTACTGATGAGATTAGACGCTGCAGCTCTGGTTAGGGGGTTTAGGGGGAGAGGAATGTAAACAACAAGTTTTGATTCCACACCCCCCTCTCCCTCCTCCCCTGACCCTTCCATTATCCACTTTGTGCCTGCTAAAAATGGGGTTCAGCGACAAGCTTCTCCAAAACCAAACATGGAAAGCAGCTTTTATGCTCCATAAGTAGATAAGATGTCACTATTAGGGGTGGGAATCACCAGTCTCCCCACGATACGATACTATTGCGATTCTACGATATGCTAAGTATTGCGATACGATATATTGCGATATTGCAAATGAAATGGGTCATATCCATGTCCGTCTTCCCTTCCTGGTTAAAAAATGTATTTGCAATATGAATAGTTTATGTAAATAACCCAATTTGTGTTCTTTGAACCTGAAAGGGTGATGGCATTGTTTTTGTTACTTTCATTGCAATTGTATACATGTCTTAACGTAACTTCCTCTTTTATATAGACATGTTTTTATTTTGAAGGCGACTTTGCGCTATTAGCAGGAAGTTACTGTTCCCAAAGCAAAAACTTGACGGAGAAAAAGAACGGAGATAAAGTAAAGGCACGGACACAACAGGCCGATTATCGGCGTCGGTGGGCGTCAGGCCGACGATGAGCGTCGACACGCCCTACTCAGATTGGTGTGTCCCGCACCGTCGGGTTCTTTTCAGCCGGGCCGACGCCTTTCGGCCGAAAACCTACTGATTCAACATGTTGAATCGGCGGGCAGTCGGCAAAAGAAATCACTCTGATTGGCTGTTCAGCTAGCGAATCAGTGCATGAGAAGCGAAACGGAAGTGAGGAACCCAAACAAACTATTAAGAAGGCAAATCTGAGATTTCATTTAACTCCAGCTCTCGACACAGGTTAGGGAAAGCCCTGTGAGCTTCTCGCTGTAGAGTGAAAATGGAACGCACACGCTATTTGTTGTTTGTTTATATCACGCAGTCTGTTCTTCTTCTCTCGGTTATCACGCAGTCTGTCTTCCGGTTGTTGCCTCTTTTGAATGACGAATACACACTACCGCCGCCTGCTGGTAAGGAGAGTTATTGCCACTCACGCATGCGCAGTTCGTACGTGCTACTTGGCCGTCGGCTGATGTCTTTGCGGTAAGTTCCAGTGCAATACATGGCCAAAACACAGAGACGTGAGGTGACGCAACAGTCGGGGTCCGTCTGTGTCAGTTCTTTGTTGTCAGATTGGTGTGTCCGGGCCTTTAAAGATATTAACGGAAATCCGTGTATCTACCGTCCATTTGTTTTACTTTATTAAACACGTAAACGGAAGAGCGTCTGAGAGGCCTTTTTGCTTTTTACCTTACTAAATGGTCTAATAGAGAACCGCAGTGACGCATCCTAAAACCCGGAAGTAAACTCCTTCTGGTTCCTTCGACAAAAACACAATGCAATTTCTCCATAGGATTTTGGAAAATAGCTGGAAATAAGGTCTGTGGGTGAGACACATTTAAGAGAGGGATCACGTTTTGTTCAGCTGGATAACATCCACATGTCTACCCTACTTTTATAATTTTCTAATCATAAATCTAGTCGCCAGAAGCAAAATGCTAACGTTATGCTATAAACGAACTACAGCAGGGTCACTGCTTCAACGTCACGCCGACTTAAGATCCATATTCAAACATACAGATTCTAAATTTTACAAGTTGAAGCGTTTGTTTTAACAGTTTGCAAGAGCGCAGGTACTTGCTTTCAAGGAGACCTTATTTCGGAAAAATTATGTATTGAAGTCAATGGAGAGAGAAAGATTATCTTTCGATCCCGTTTGAATTGAGCCACGAATTACACACATGATGTTTGTCAATTTAAAAGATAATTTTGCAAATCAAACCGCTCAATGACCTACATCTCCCGTCTCGCACCACACACCAAGACGGCCGTCACGTTGGCACATTTCACTTCTTTCTTTCAGAATGAGGCGGAAAGTATTAAAAGAGGTGAAAATCACTCCAAGTCTGGGCATGTTGAGAGCTGTGCACACACACAAGGGGAGTTAGTCGGTTCCGTGAGAGCCAGCACGCGGGACCGGGATTTGTAGTCTTTCTAGTATATATTTCATAGTCTTATATTTCAACAGTTTTACGACAAACTGTGACTTTTTTTACATGGAAAGTATTTTTTAAGATTGACAAACATCATATGTGTAATTCGTGGCACAATTCAAACGGGATCGAAAGATACGTTTTCTCTCTCCATTGACTTCAATACATGATTTTTCCGAAATAAGGTCCCATGGACCGGAAGTAGATGGGCGTGACTTCGCCTCTGTATGGTCATTGGAGCGAGGGGCGGGGCGGAACTCATGGAAGTGATTTCAAAACAAAAGCACTCGTTTGCTAAAATCACACTTTGGCCCTTTCTCATTTCATCAAATCCCCCTCCTCGACTCCTCGGTCCTCCGGTGAGAGGGGTCTGCCTTCAGACCTCCACTCTCAGGACACCTCCACTGTCAGTACAGGAAGTGACGATTCTGACGTCCTAGTTAATAGTGATGCTAATGATAGCTAATTCCTAATAGTAGTATGTGTGTCGTTTGTACAGTGCTACTTATATGTTATGTAAAGCATGCATACTTATATGTGTTTTATTTCTGTATTGTTACAGTTTTACAAAGTAAAAGAAGAACAATAAAGTCAAGAAAGAAAACCTTGCATCTTTATTGGAGGACTTTTAAATGTTAGCTAACTGTCTAGCTACGCATAGGGATACGCACTGTAAGGGCAGAACAGTTCAATCAATCTAAGTGATGAAAAGTGATACTGTACTGATATTAACTACAATACAAGGTGTCCCTATATATTAGGGATGTGCATCTCCATCACTGATGGCCCGTCCACACACAGGCATGAAAAAAATCTTTCAAAGCTTCGCCCATTCACTTGAATGGGGTGACGTAGAAGATTTTGAATCTTCGCCGAACTGCATTGTGGGGAGCGGAGCATGGCTTTGCAAGCATCGTGAGCATCAAAAGTTGAGCAATGTTCAACTTTTGATGCTCCCGATGCTTTCATCAGCCAATCAAATCCCGTTTATGCAAATCCCGCCAGTACAAGCGCTAGCCAATCAAACCGCGTGCAAACTGGGAGAGCCAGACTGCAGTTAATTTCCTCATATTCCAAACGAGAAATTACGGTAGCAAATCACCCGGTTCTTTCCGACCAGAACTATTTACCGGGATACAAACCGGAGGAGCCAGGCATGGAGGGAGGTGGCAGAGACAGTGGGTGAAACTGGTAGGTTTTCACCTGTTTCGGGATTTTATATCTATTTTATAAGTTTACTTCGTTTTAAAATTGCTATTGCTTTGTATGTCGGCGGGCGGGAGATTCATGTGATTGGTTGTTGGTCGCGTTGTTCGCAAAAAATCGCCAAGCTTCAGACACGCCCAGCATCAAGATTTTTCAAGATTTTTTTCGAGGCCGATGCGATGCGCATCTCGATACGTTGCCACGATACGATACATTAACGATACATTTGAAACACCAGGCGATGCGATACGATTCACCCCTGTTGCGATACAGTTCGATACGAATTGATTCAACATTATGCGATTCGGTGCGATACGATGCGATACGATTCAACACGATGCAAAAATAATGATAACCTACTTCAATTTGGTACGACAAAGGATTTTTGTTTTATTCCTTATATGCAGCAAATCATACATTAACAAAAAAGTGCTTTACATATTTGGTACTGCACATCCCATCATGCCGTTTATTTGTTTACCTTTAAAAGCTCTCCAGAGTAAAGTACAATTGTATAACACCTCACAGTTAAACAATGTAAGGATGCATTGCTCATGATTAACAATGCGCAAATAACAGCTACCATAGTGCAATGCCCATACAGCTGCCAGCCTGATGTGCTTAACACTAATTCATAGGCTGACAGACTCACCAGTGAGCAGAAAGCAGTGGTTTCTATATGAACAATAAAGAATACAAATAACCTTTCACAAACAGGTATTTCATAACTGCTTACAGTAAGAAAGACATTTAAATTATTATTGGCCGTCACAGGCTGCTGTAAACTAAACACCACTCTCTCTGACAGAACACCTCACTGAGTGATTTAACTCATATGTCTAACTTTCAGGTTTCTCTTTTCAGCCGCAGACCCCATGTCGCCTCTTTATGTGCGTCGCTAAGTTCCTCTGATGGGGTGCGGCTGCGGAGTGATACTGTGTGCAAGCCCGCATCTAGGACGGATCTATGTATCATAGCTGTACCTGTTAAGTAATAAAGATACCTCATACAAAGGTCTACCGTACGGATACCTTATTACTCTCCATGACCTGCGGTCAACTATATAGCATAAAGGACTATTACACCGTCTTTCTTGAACAATCCGAAGTGTTGCCAAACGTTTGATTTGTAGGTATTTTTCGGTGCGCTGTGTTTCTCTTTCTCCTCAACTTCCGTGTGTGTTGATAACTGAGACTCTCGGCCTCCGTAGTGGCAAAGCAAATATCAAAGATCGTCTCTGCTGAGCGTTGACAAGATGAGGGGATTTTTATATGAATTAATCGTTTTTTTACCGATGCAAAGACGCTACGCAATCGATGCATCGCGAGTTCAACCCGGTTCAACCCAAACTAGTGTTGCACGGTGTACCGATACTTGAAAGGTACCGCGATACCCTGTCGTTAAAAACGGTACGATTCCTCCATTTCATTAGTATCGGTACTCTCAGAATGACGGGGAAAAGTACTCCGGTGAGAAAGCGCCGTTTTAATAAGAGCCGTGTGTGTTCAGCGCTCTGCTTCCACTCCTTGCACTGCAGCCGTGCCTACAGTCCCGCCCCTCTCAAGCACGTTCTAAGTCCCTCTAAGTCCTCTCGTGCACGCGGCCACGCGCCAGCTGCCAGAGCATGTGAGAAAACGAGAAGCATACAGTGTTGCCAACTTGGCGATTTTCTCGTTAAATTTGGCGGATTTCCAAACCCTCCGGCGACTTATTTGTGTCAAAAGCGACTAACGACTAATCTAGCGATTTATAATGGTGTTATTAGCGACTTTTCTGGTGTTTGGAGACTCACATTGTTCTGCAGTTAACGAGCCGCGGGTGCTGCCGTGAGCCCCGCCTCCCTCCCATAGTACTCACAGGCGCTCAGACTGACAGTTGCCTGGCCGCAGCAGAGCTGCTGCTGCAGTCAGGAGCAGAGAGAGAGGAGACAACCACACTCCCCCGCGTCGAGACTGCAAATGAATTGCGCATGCGCCAACTGCCAAGCCGTCCTGGTTTTGAGCGGGATTTAAATGTAAATGTTTCTTCACTCACTTTCACACTATAATAAAGTTATGTTCTGCTTAAGACGGGGAAGCAACAAAGTAATTGTACCTTGCAGAATAGAGACATTTCTGATCTACTGTCGTCTGGATTTAACTCCGGTGGTTTCAAGTTTTGATCCTTGAAGGGTTGGGAACGTTTTTTGTACTCCCCTCTACCATGCTCTCTCCTACAGCCGCCATTACATGATATGCAAATTAGGCGATGACGTCATTTAGCGACTTCTGGCGACTTTTCGGACAGCCAATAGCTACTTTCCTTACTATGGAGTTGGCAACACTGGAAGCATAGCTGCAAGTGGGAGTGCAACTGCTGCTGCGCCTCGGCTTGTTGACAAAAAAGACGCCAGAAGCGAAATTTTGAAGTATTTTAGCGATATCTCTGACAATGAGGGCAAGCCTACGGACACCACGAGGCCTGTCTGTGAGTCATGTTTTAGATCCCTGCAAACCAAGGGAGCCAACACATCAGACTTGGCTAAGCACCCGCCGACCGGCATCCAGAGCTGTTTAAAGAATTTGAAGACAGACAGGTTAGCGAATTTGATAGATAACATAATTACATCATGCTCAAGCCCATGCCCTCAGATCTAAGTCAAACAAGTGTAATTTATTTTGTGACAAACGAACGTTTTCGTAGTTTGACGAGGTAATTAATGGCAATGATAACTGTCTAATATGGCTATCTTTTTGCTAACTTACCAATGTGGCTAACATCTGCAATATACATTTTGTCAATAATTATTTATATTACTGTACTATTACATGTTAATATAATGTAAAAAAATTATATTTTATAAAACAAAAAAGTTGTTTGAGATGATGCTTAATTTGATTTAATACGAATTCTTGTCATTTATTTTGTTTATTGTTCTCATTGTTTAAAAGTGTGTGTTATGGTTATGGTTCTGGTGTGAAATAAAGCACAATAATTACATTTAAGACTGTTTCCCTTTTTTTAAGAAAAGTATCGAAAAATAATCGGAATCGCAATTCTTGACTTGGTATCGAAACCAAAATGTTGGTATCGTGACAACACTAACCCAAACTGTAGCCGATGTGCACTCTTTCAACCGGTGGAGCGTAGGCAGAAATGTACTTTAGGGTGGGCCTGTAAAAAATAGGGTGGGCCAGATTTCAGAACAACAATCCCCGCCGGTACCGGTGGCAGATTACTTTTAGAATACTTTTAGAATACTTTCTTTTTCCATAACAGATGGGTATGTTTTTGTGAACATGAGACACGTATGTTACTGTTTTAATGGCTTATCAAGAACTCAAACACAACATCTTGGTGTCATTCTGGACAGCTCTCTCATCTGCACCCCACATAAAAAACATCACCCATACTGCATTGTTTGTACTGTCTTAAACCTTTCTTTAGAATATGTTATGAATTGTAAGGTGTCCTTGGGTGCTTTGAAAGGCGTTATTAACGCGTTAACTTGACAGCCCTAATCAATATTGTTATTAACTTCAACCAAAGTCAATTTAAATAGCGGGCAAAAATGGGTTAATGGCCATGGATGTGGTGTTTGATATAGTTTACATTCAATTCCAACTATTTTAGGCAGAAAAACGTATATAGACTAAACCTTTTTTAATAATTTACTATAATTTAGAAAGGCTTTTGTGAGAAATCATTTCAAAGTAAACTTTTTTTCATTTTCTATTTAAATTTGAAATGTTTGCACACAACATTATTAATGTATACATTTTTATCAATTTTTTTAAATGATGAATCCATTTATTTTATTGTATTTCCTTGAGGCTGGGGAAGATATCCAGCATGTAGTTCAACATGCAAATGTTGTAATACAAGTAAGTATATAAGTATAACATGGACAAGTAAATACAATAAGGAGGATGTGGATTTATTTTTCTCTCACCTTGTAATTACACAATCACACAATCTATAATTTAGCTCTGACCTTCACAAAAACATTTTTGTTGAATTGGACACATTTTCGAAGCTCTATTGACTGACATGCGATGACTGGGACTGATGGAAGAATCTGAGAGGAATTAAGTAGGAGCAGATAAATAATCCTATTTAAAAGACAGCATTGTCACTTTGCTGAAGGATAGTTGTGACAGGCTATCCAGGTCAGTCTCTAAAGACTTTCCAAGGTGTAAAATGCTGCTGCCGGAGTACTGACTGGAAGTATTGCTGATATCAAGTCCACCATCCTCTTAAAATACTCTGTCCAACAATATCAGTCTCATGAAGAAAGGTGTTTTAACGCTTATTCAAAATAGCAAAGAAACATGCATTCTTGTTCTCAGGAGGGGACATTGACAGAGGATTACTCAAAAAGTACACAGTAAAAGTACTTCATAGTACTTGTGGGAGTTGTTTCACTTGTAGCCTACTGAGTCCAACAGTGTCAATCTGAAGAAGAACTAATGGCAGAAAAAATAATAACAAACTCGAAAGACCGCAGTGCAGAATCGCTGCATAATTTAAATCTCCTAACAATGTTGTCCATTTTAGACATAGGCCTATTATATTTACAGCCCTTAATAACATTTGCTTTCTGGGCTCAATATGTGTCTTGGCTGTTTTCGTTGTGATCGCTAAATTCACCTTGTTTATACAGTCTGTTATCACCGGTCCGTTCCAAGCACACGAGTGCTTTTGTTTTAAAATCACTTCCGTGAATTTTACCCCGCCCCTCGCTTCAATGACCATTAGACCAAAAAGCAAAAACGCCTCTCAGACGCTCTTCCGTTTACTTGTTTAATAAAGAAAAACAAATGGACGGTAGATACACAGATTAACGAAGATATCAACATTGCACAACTGCAACAAGGACGCAGCAAACATCCACATGAGTTGAACTAGCATGAATGTGCACAGTAAAGATGTTCTAGTGACACAGCTGGACCTAACTGGATATTGGTGTTTTTCCGACACTAAATGACAGTGAGTTACGATCTTACACTTTTGTGTACATCCTGATGTTGGCACTAATGGAGGCTAATAGATGCCAGTAGGCGTTCTCTGTCTCCCTTTGAGAGCAGGCCACGTTTTCTGGGTACAAAGAGAGGCTTCATGCAGGGTCGAATTCCTTCATTAAAGGTCCCATGTCATGGCCATTTCTACTGATCATAATTCCATTGTTGAGGATCCACGCAGCTGCGGCTGAGAAAAGCTCTATGCAAGTCATTAGGCACGTTCACACCGCAGTACTTTTCCCACTTTAGTTCCGATATAGTTCCGAAATGTCGCGTTCACACCAAAAAGAGCCGGAACTAAAATGAGTTCATGAGAACCTTTTTACCCCCTTTGCCGTCTGTAACGGCGCTTTCGCTGAGTAATCCGATTTCTAATAGATCGTGTCTGCTGAAGATGTTATTCGCCCAACAAGTAAACATGAAATAACATTAAAAAGGCACTAGACTTGAGTCCTATAGCCACTGCGACCGGTCGCGCCGCCATTTCCTGCAAGGCAGGACCTGTCCTGGAGGACCAACACCACAGCGACCGTCAAGAAGGCACAGCAATAATAATAATAATAATATATAATATTTTTATAGCGCCTTTCAGGAAACCCAAGGTCGCTTTACAAGTCGGGTAGGGGGGGGGGAGTAGGGGGAAAAAGGCAGACAGGTTAAGGGGGTGGGGGGGGGGGGGGGGGAAGTAGCGGAAAAATAAACCTATTAAACTAACTATACAGTGGCGAAAGCCTTGGTAAAAAGCAGCAGAGACTCTACTTCCTGAGATTACTCTGGAATTACCACCTCAGACAGGACCTACTTGTGTCCTTCTACTGCTGCGCCGTGGAGAGCATCCTCACCTACTGTATCTGCATGTGGTTCCTCAGCTGCACAGCCGCAGAGAGGGGTGCGCTCCAAAGGGTTGTCAACTCAGCCCAGAAGATCATCGGGTGCCCTCTCGCCTCCCTGGAGGTACTGTACAGCTCTCGTTGCGTTAAGAAGGCAGTCAAGATCCTCAAGGACCCACATCACCCGGGTAACGAGCACTTTGTACGGCTGCGCTCAGGCAGGCGCTTCTGCACCATGTCTTCCCGGACAAACAGACTCAAGTTTAGTTTCATTCCCAGGGCCATATGTGCACTTAACACTGCTAATATTTAAGTTATCATGTCTTCCGTGCAATATGAGGGGAATCGTGCAATTTAATGTATTATTTATTTATGTACAGTTGCAAGAAAAAGTATGTGAACCCTTTGGAATGACCTGGATTTCTGCATAAGTTGGTCATAAAATGTGTTCTGATCTTCATCTAAGTCACAACAATAGACAAACACAGTCTTAAACTAATACCACACAAACAATGATATGTTTTCATGTTTTTATTGAGCACACCATGTAAACATTCACAGTGCAGGGTGGAAAAAGTATGTGAACCCCTAGGCTAAAGACTTCTTCAAGAGCTAATTGGAGTCAGGAGTCAGCCAACCTGGAGTCCAATCAATGAGATGAGATTGGAGGTGTTGGTTAAAGCTGCCCTGCCCTATAAAAAATACACACCACTTTTGAATGTGCTATTCTTAAGAAGCATTGCCAGATGTGAACCATGCCTCGCACCAAAGAGCTCTCAGAAGACCTACTATTAAGAATTGTTGACTTGCATAAAGCTGGAAAGGGTTACAAAAGTATCTCTAAAAGCCTTGATGTTCATCAGTCCACGGTAAGACAAAGTGTCTATAAATGGAGAAAGTTCAGCACTGTTGCTACTCTCCCTAGGAGTGGCCGTCCTGTAAAGATTACTGCAAGAGCACAGCGCAGAATGCTCAATGAGGTGAAGAAGAATCCTAGAGTGTCAGCTAGAGACTTAAAGAAATCTCTGGCACATGCTAACATCTCTGTTGACGAATCTACGATACGTAAAACACTGAACAAGAATGGAGTTCATGGGAGGACACCACGGAGGACACCACGGAGGAAGCCACTGCTGTCCAGAAAAAACATTGCTGCACGTTTGAAGTTTGCAAAAGAGCACCTGGATGTTCTGTGGACAGATGAAACCAAAGTTGAGTTGTTTGGAAGGAACACACAACGCTATGTGTGGAGAATCCAAAGGGTTCACATACTTTTTCTTGCAACTGTACATATTCCCTATCATGTCTATTTAAGTCCCATTTCTTGTTTTTATACTGTCTTGTTGTTTTTATATTGTCTTGTTGTTGCGCATTGGCACCTTGAGTTCATATTGTAATTTTGTTGTACTTGTACAATGACAAATTAAAGATCTTATCTTATCTTATGTGAATAGGGACAAAGCAGTATTATTCAGTATTTACAGG
The DNA here is from genome assembly GCF_902827175.1 of Gymnodraco acuticeps. Taxonomy (NCBI): domain Eukaryota; kingdom Metazoa; phylum Chordata; class Actinopteri; order Perciformes; family Bathydraconidae; genus Gymnodraco; species Gymnodraco acuticeps. The sequence goes on from NW_022990758.1 coordinate 23,496, forward strand.
GTATGGTGCTACAGCAACAAGGCTTTGTGAACTTCTTTTATGGTAAAACTGAAAGTGAATGAACCAGAATGTCAGTATTGTCCCTTATTTCATAGGAAAACTGTGTGTGCTTACACCTATGGCAAAACCTTTATGCAAACAATGCTATGTTTGTTCCTCGCCCTTTGACTCGTTTATTGTTTTCTATTGCCAGGATTATAGCAATTAAAAACATGAATGTCTATTAAGAAAACAAATCCAGTAACTTAAACAATATTCAGAGGTTTATCCTGTGGGCACCATCTGCACCAAAGGCCTGTACGACGAAGCCTGTTCAACATAACCTGGATATGTTTGAGTTAGCCGGTTGGCCTAATCCAAAACATACGCGCTCTCGCTAAACGGTCCTACGACGTGGGTTATCAAGTGGATCGCTCAAATCAGCCGTGTCCTATCTAGTTAGGTGCGAGTTCACATGAAAGGGGTGGTATCTGGAGCATTCGACCAATCACAAACATGGACAAGCGTACTGACAGCGCAGCGTCATACTTCCTGAATCAATCATACTTCCTGTATAAACTATAATCAGACAAATATGAAGACGTTAAACTTTAAACATCCATGACTTAAACACTTTATCCAGGATAAAAGCCACAGAGCTGCACCTGCAAGGTGAATACAGCTGGTAAAAGAAAAAGTGTTTGAATGCGTACATTAACAGGTTTATGATATCACTGCCCCGTCTAAGACACGATCTGACTTTAATTACATTTGTCTCGAGTGTTTCGTCAACTTAATGTGTTGCTTAAAATAATACTTCTGCATACAGTATGTGACACTGTGAGTGTTGCACGGCCTAAATACGGCTCAGCTGACTCAGATAAGGAGATATATGATACATTATAATGTGATATTATGATGAATTGGAAATGGGGGACCCTGATGTAAACAAGACGAAAGTCTTTCTCTGGTCTGCATCCCCTTAACAATTGTATGTTTTGAGCTGTACTGTACTGTACCCAATATACAAGCTGTTAATAAACTTTTCAATCAATCAATCAATCATATGATGTGATATGAATGATAATGGGACACATCGATGTCTGCACTCACAGTGTCGCGGACTGTAGGCAACGTAATGTTACTTTGATCCGGTTACTTATGTTGTGGCAGATATTTAATTAAGCTTTCTTAACATAATAGTATAATAGTTATAATAGTCAGATTGCTCTGAAGATGGGAGGTGATGTTCTATTCATTTTCACGTTCACACAGTCGGTGATTTTGGCCGGCCGTCTTTCCTGCAACCGCAGTTTAAACTGTATTTCCTCCGCACACTGAGCTCTGATTGGTCAGCAGGCGTGGTGCTTTCGCTGAGTTGATCTCTTATCCTGGAACCTATCCGGCTTCGGAGCACAGACTAGGTTCCAGGATAAGTCACCATGGAGATCTAGCCCGCTAGAAAGTGAACCAGCTTCGTAGTACCGGAAATCCCAGAAGTTATCTTGCTAAACGAAAATCCTGCTTCGTAGTATACCCCCCTGGTTAGCCGCACAGCATAAGTTACCATGGAGATCGAGCCTGCTAAAAAGAGAACCAGCTTCGTAGGACCGGAAACCCCGAGTTTTCGCTGAAGTTAGCCGGCTAAGCGAAAATCCTGCTTCGTAGTACACCCCCCACACTGTTAAAAATGATTTGTTGACTCAACTTGACTAAGTCAAGTCATCTTGTTGCTTTGACTGAGTTAAGTTGTGTCAAGTTTATTACACTTCAATACATTAGTTGATACAACTTGTAGTCTGTTGACTCAACTTCATGTGTCAAGTTATTTGGACTAGAAAATATTAGTTAAGATAACTTGAGAAGATTTCGGTTAAACTTATTTGATTGAGTTCTTAAAAATGTGTTAATCAAGTTGGTTCAACATGTACAACTTTGTTTTTTCAACTTCTAGTACCAATTTAACTATAGGCCGTGTGCAGCTCATTGGGTCTCATGTACACATTAAATATATTGTGTTCAGAGAGCCTCATCCCATTTCCCCCATGTTTATTTTAGGGACCTCCTGATATGCAGCCTGACTGTAAGGAAGAGGGAAAACATTCACAGAGGGGCTCTGGGTCCCCTGGGAGTTTGTTTGTGGGGTGCGGGGAGGTTAGGGTATGATGTATGGTGACGGACATTTCCACAGTAAATATGATTGAAAGAGTTATGGGCACTGCATGACTCTGCGGTTAAAAAACAACCTGAAGAATCTGCTCCACGACCTCGAGATGCTCACTGTTATTTGTTGTATGTGTGTGTGAGAGGGGGGGGACACACATGCTGAGATTTCCATTTACCCCCCAGTTCCACGTTCATTACAAACCCGTCCGGAGCAAAGTGAATGTTAAGACGCTCCAAATTAACCCTGAGAGTGACAGAAGCTGCCTCAGCTGTCTGGGGTATCACTTTCCATCCAAATGGTATGGATGAGGGTCCGACAACTGTCCCCCTGACCTTGCTTCCCTGCACCGCTCTCCCAAGACTCACTCTACTCTCCGGGCGGGGTGGGGTGAGATTACCAGCATTCACAATCTCCCCTGTCCCTCTGAAAACACAGCCATCTGCCAATCACAGAGATACACTTCCACAAATATGTAGACATTAATATGTCTCAGAGAACCGCTAGTGTAGGAATGTGACTTTACAAAATATCTGTGCTTAAGTAGAGCTTTCAAAGAGACAAAAACTACAGGAAAGAGACACAAAAGTACAGACAAAGAAACAATTAATCATGACAACGAGACACACAATGACAACAAAGAAACATAAAGCTACTTCAAAGAGAGGAAAAAACACCACGGAAAGAAGAAAGGTTAATACAAGGTGATTTAAGTTGACTACAATAAGTGACAAAAGACAGAGATGGAGACAGAGGGTGCGGTGCGGTGCGGTGCCCCCACAAATAGAATCAAATTCTGTGGGAAACACTGATATGTATAAATTACTATTATAGTACACAAAGTATCCAAAATGTGCTGTACATTGACAAACTACAACATTAATAAGAACTCTGACTTTTGATATTATAAGTGCATTTTGTGGATAATGCTTCTTTACTATTACTTCAGTAACACTTTGAACACGGACTTTTAATGACCTGGTCTGAATTATTTTTCTACCACTGAGCACATCTTGAAGTGGGTTTATATTGAAGATCATTTGTTGAGCGCCTCTCTTGCATGTCACCTTGAATTACGAGCAAAGGTGACAACTCCTCCGTCAGATTCTGCTGAGAGGTTTATTGGCTTATTAACAGTCTGAGACACAGGACTAAATGTCACTGAGGAGTCACATACTCTTTCCACTCTCAGTCACTTTGCTCTCTACTCATCTTCCCTGTGCTTTCATCGCCACATCTTATCCTCTGCTGGCATCTTTGAATAAACTGTTCACACCAATAGTTTTCTCCGTTATCTGGATCTGATCCCTTCCTTATTTCTAAACAAGACTCACGATTTCCCTGTGATTCCAAGACTTGATGACACCAAGAAAAAACGAGTTTTCTTCTATTGCTAGTGCCATAAGAGTCTATATACAAGTGATACATAATTTTAGTAAGTTACAAACAGGTGAATGTTATGGATGTTCTTAGTTTGGGTGTTTAACAGTCTTATGGCCTGTGGGATGAAGCTGTCCCTGAGTCTGGTGCACTATGGTGCACCTGTAGAAGGTCAGGATCCTCTCTATGGTGCACCTGTAGAAGGTCAGGATGCTCTCTATGGTGCACCTGTAGAAGGTCAGGATCCTCTCTATGGTGCACCTGTAGAAGGTCAGGATACTCTCTATGGTGCACCTGTAGAAGTAGCAGAGTATCCTGGAGTCCATGTTGAACCTCCTCAGCCTTCGGAGGAAGAAGAGCCGCTGTCGAGCTTTCTTGGTGATGGTGGAGTTGTGAAGAGTCCATATCAGGTCCTCAGTGATGTGGACCCTGAGGAACCTGAAGCTGCTTATTCTCTCCACCGTAGTCCCATTGATGGCGATGGGGGCGTGTCCCTCTCTCTGCTGCTTCCTGTAGTCCACAATCAAGTCCTTGGTTTTGCTGGTCGCCGTATGTGATCTGGCCGATAACGGTCGTGTCGTCAGCAAACTTCACGATGGTGTTGGAGCTGTGTGTGGCCACGCAGTCGTGTGTGAACAGGGAGTAGAGGAGAGGGCTGAGCATGCAGCCTTGAGGGGCTCCGGTGTTGAGGATCAGGGTGGAGGATGTGATGTTTCCCACCCGCACTGCCTGGGGTCTGCCCGTCAGGAAGTTCAGGATCCAGTCACAGAGGGCGCTGTTGAGCCCGAGGTCTCTGAGCTTGATGGCCAGCTTGGAGGGCACAATGGTGTTGAAATCTGAACTGTAATCAATGAACAGCATTCTCACACATGTGTTCCTCTGGTCCAGGTGTGAGAGGGCAGTGTGGATGGTGTGGGCTATGACGTCGTCTGTGGACCTGTTAGCTCTGTAGGCAAACTGCAGGGGGTCCAGAGAAGTGGAGGAGGTGATGAAGAAGGTTTTGACTAACCGCTCAAAGCACTTCATGGTGATGGAGGTGAGTGCTACTGGGCGGTAGTCATTGAGGTTGGTGATTTTTATCTTTTTGGGGACAGGAACGATGGTGGAGTGTTTGAAGCATGTGGGGACTACAGACTGCAGCAGGGACCTGTTGAAGATGTCTGTGAACACCTCTGCCAGCTGAACTGCACACACCCTGAGAACACGGCCAGGGATGCCATCAGGTCCAGGAGCCTGTGGGTTAACCCTTTTAAAAGGATTTGCACACATCTGCCCTGTTTAAAACAAAAGGGCAGGGCTCCTAAACCTTCTGTGTCTCCACAGCCTGGCTGCTCTCGAATCATGCAAAAAAACTGTTCAGCTCATCTGGGAGAGATGTGCACGCAGACAGTCCCGCAGCACCCCCCGCTGCACTACAGAAAACCCCTCAACCAGTCAATCGTTAAAAAATATCTCTCACTGTCTGGCCTTAGAGAAAATGAATTATTCCATAAAGGGAGAGCCTGAAGCCTTCTATCAAGTATGGGGGGAATTCTAATAGTTTTTGGAAAGGAGCTAGATCGGCCTTGTCAATCAGGCAAGATATGATTGGATGTGATGAAGCTTCCTGTCTACCAGCTTTGTTACCTAATGGTAAACCTTTAGACGATTCCACATGTCCACTTATATTATTGTTAATCATTTATGTTTGGAATTATTGTTTACTGTCATCATCTGTATACTGTATGTATATTTGTGTATGTTATTAACTTAAGTATTCATTTTTATTATTGTAACTTTTTTGTTTTTTTTGTCTTCTTCTTCTTTTACATGCATGTCATGTCTAATGCCAATAAAAACATTTGTCAAAAAACAAGATTAAGGCTGCAATCAAATACCAAAGTCCTTTTTCACCACTTTTCCTTGATGGCTAAAACATCAAGACGTCAAGGAAAGATGTGAAGGAGAATTTATGAGGAGTGAGGGTTAATCTGACTGCACTTTAACTGTGTAATTATCTGATGCTGGAAGTTTTGGACGTGGTTCTGTTTTGGTGCTGCTGCAAGGAATTATGGGAATGCATTATATATAATATATATATATATTCGTGAAGGACGGTCCAGTTTACCCTGTGCCAAAGAAGACTAGAAAGCAAGCGTTGATGTACCTTTCCATAGCATTTTTAGGATATAAAACCAGTTTTTGTCATGGCCTCATTTAGGATTTGCTGCAGGACTAAATGGTAACACATCTTAATTTAGCATGTTAGCATGTTCGGGGCTCAACATGCCATTAGGACATTTTGTCTGGGGATCATGGATATCTGTACCAAATTTCAAATTGCAATCGATGGAATAGTTGTGGGGACATGTCTGTAATGTCAGACTGCTGGAGGAGAGGCACGCTCAGGAACTAAATGTCCAATTTAGCAAAAGACCACTGTATTTTTATGATCAAATAGTTTACACAAGAGATGAGCATGACCATAAGACTAGACAAGCTACATCAGGCCATCTACTGGCACCTAAACCCAGGACACATCTTCTGTGTCTTATAGAGCTATAAAGGAACTCATTGCCAAACTACCTTGCTGAAATAGAGTCCAGAGCCTCTTTCAAGAAGAGATTGAAGGGCCATCTACTAATGACCATGTACCCTTGTGAGCTGTGAACCCTAATTTAATTTGATCTCATACTTTGTACTGGTGGGTGTCTTGTGCACTCATCCTTGGCAGAGATTGATATTGAAAGTGGATGAGATTGTTGATGATGTTGGAAATTGTTGATGATATTGGTAATGTTGTTAATGATGTCAGGAATTATGTCTTGAATGTTGTTGTATTATTGTTGTATTGGTTTAAGTGTCGGACTCCAGGGGGGTATACTACGAAGCAGGATTTTTGCTTAGCCGGCTAAATTCAGGGGAAACTCCGGCTTTCCGGTCCTACGAAGCTGGTTCTCTTTTTAGCAGGCTAGATCTCCATGGTAACTTATGCTTAGCGGCTAACCTGGTCGGGACCAGGTTAGGTTGCAGGCTAAGAGCTCAACTCAGTGAAAGCACTGCTTGCTGACCAATCAGAGCTCAGTGTGCGGAGTTTAAAGCGATCAAGTCATATTACAGGAAAAAGGAAATACAGAAAAGCTGCCGTCGCAGGAAAGACGGCCGGCAAAAATCACCGACTGTGTGAACGTGAACATTAATAGAATATCACCTCCCATCTTCAGAGCAATCTGACTATTATAACATTAGCGTTAAGAACACTTACCACATATCTACCACAACATAAGTAACCGGATCAGAGTAACATTAAGTACAGTCCGCGGCATATCACATCATAATGTATCATATATTTTCTTATCTGAGTCAGCTGAGCCGTATCTGGCCGTGCAACACTCACAGTGTCACATAGGCCTAGGCCTACTGTATGCAGAAGTATATTTTAAGCAACACATTAAGTTGACGAAACACTCGAGACAAATGTAATTAAAGTCAAATCGTGTTTTAGACGGGGCAGTGATATCATAAACCTGTTAATGTACGCATTCAAACACTTTTTCTTTTGCCAGCTGTATTCACCTTGCAGGTGCAGCTCTGTGGCTTTTATCCTGGATAAAGTGTTTAAGTCATGGATGTTTAAAGTTTAACTTCTTCATTTTTGACTAGTATTAAAGTTCACTTTTCATTCAGGAAGTATGACGCTGCGCTGTCAGTACGCTTCTCCATGTTTGTGATTGGTCGAATGTTCCAAATACCACCCCTTTCATGTGAACGCGCACCTAACTAGATGGCTGGTTTGAGCGATCCACTTGATAACCAGCGTCGTAGTACAGTTTAGCGAGAGCGCGTATGTTTTGGATTAGGCCAACCGGCTAACTCAAACATATCCAGGTTAGGTTGAACCAGCTTCGTAGTATAGGCCCCTGGTGGTCGTTACAGCTGTCTGGGAACTCATCAAGAGAGGTGACATGGAAAATGCAGCGACAGGAGCTCTTAATCCGGCTAATGACAGACATGATATTAGCTGTCGCCCTATGAATAAAGCCTGTTCATGTCACATGTGTACTATATATACAGCAAGCGGACACTCCTTGTTGACACTGAATTGAGTTCTTAACGCTCAAACGCCATTGGCTGCAGAGAAGCCACCCGGAGCCATCAATTAAAGCCACAACTGTTTTCTTCACACTAAACTGGTATCTGATGTTCGATCGAGGCTACTGGTTTTAACCGGGCCAAGCGAGGGTTGAGAGAAGGGAGGAAGGGTCCCTGAGGGGGATGCTGAAAAAATGACATCTGTTTTATGCCCCTAAACTGGGGAACAACCTCTGGATATTAATAACTTTCAAGATATGTTGAAAGGAAATTAAAATATTATCTCTCTCTTCTGATTTAAAAGAAAAAACAATATTATGGCCGTAGTCTTTTATCTGTTTTTTTTATTACTTTTTTTCATCTACGGTGGGTTGTTTTTATGGACTTTTAGTTGTTTTTATTTTATTTACATTTTTAATCCCTAGTGTTTTCTGAATATTATATTTGATAATTTCATAGTTTTATTATTTATTTCTTAATGTTGTAATAATGTCGTTTTTATTATGTATTATTTATTATTTATTGCCAAACTCAATTAAAGCCACATCTGTGTCTTCACATTAAACTGGTATTTGATACCCGATTGAGGCTACTGGTTTTAACCAAGGCCAAGCGAGGGGTGAGAGAAGGGAGGGAGGGTCCCTCGGGGGGGATGCTGGAGGGTGTGTGAAGCAGTGGCGTGCGTGCCGTCGACCAGCCGCCTGAGGGGGAGGCACATGGTGCCAACAGCTGCCCTGGTGAAATGTTAACCCCTCTAAATGTGCCGTCCAGTAAACAACGCCGGGCTGAACACATGCCAATGGGTGAGGAAGAGGTGAGGGGCCCCCCAGCTGACGCCGTGGAGAAAGGGGAATTGACCCCTGTGAAATGGCTTATTAAAGTGTGGTGGTCACCATTCCTGGGGGGCCAACGCAGGACAAGACAGTGAGAGAAACTCAAAACCATGTTTGGCAGAGTGAGCGCCACCAGCCGCAGACAGGAAGTGCCAGATGCAGGAGATACTCTTATTGGAAGCATTTACATCCTCAGAACATGCAGGACATTGGGACCTGCATCCAGCTGAGTTTAAAACCTGCTCAGACGTTCACACTCTCTTCCATAGTGCAACAAAAATTGATTTTAGGCAACCAGTGGTTGGCAACATACATTTGACTGTATTTTGATCTGTTCGGTTGTTGTGTGATATGAAATGTTTTAATGTTTGTTGTTGTGTGTACCTGCCCACAGTGCCCAGTGACAGCAGATGGAAATAGTCTTTACAGTAGCTCAAATCTGGCATAGCATCTCTTCTCTCTTTGAGACTAATGTATTTTTACTCATGGTCCTTGTTCAATAAAGACATATAATAATTATACTGACAGGCGGCAGATGCTTTTATTCTCTTGCCGTGCCTAAAGATTAATCATACAGGGTTTATTTAATCTCACAATTGGATGATGTGTGGAACCCTGCTAAGTATCCATCCTCCCCCCTTTCAAACACAATGCAGATCCATGCATGGGTCTTTTACCCTTTAAATTGATAAATGAAGTATTCTCAGTGCCTGTTGAAGGTTCCCATGCTCTCAGCCTGCAGGGAGTGGCAGGAACAGATGTAACGTCTGCTTGTAAAACAATCCGTCTTCCACTTGTAAAAACATTACTTTTCACCTCCATCAAACCCTCCCATAACTCTGGCTTTAATCAACCTGGAAACTAAATTAGCCACAATGTTGTAATGTGATGATTGCATTCAGTCCTAATTGATGGTTAATGTGATTCAGGAGGACCGTTAGAGTAATCTAATAAATGCACTTCAATCTGTCGTTGCAGCCTTTCAATTCTTGTTTTTTTCTAACATACACACTCAATAATGCACAAAGAAAACTAACTGCATTACAAAATTAAGTTGTTCTCTTACCAATCTTGAATTTATTTTTCTTAAAAATATCAAAATGAAATGCAAAACATATTCTGAGTCAGCACTTTTTTTTATATGTACCATGTTATTCCTCTACTTTTATTTGTGTATGATTGCAAGTCAGCTATATTTCTGTTGTCTTATGATTAATCACCTGAGCAACGACGCCCCCATCTGGCTGTGTTTAGTTTTGTGAGCATTACAGGTCCCATGTCATGGCCATTTCTACTGATCATAATTCCATTGTTGAGGTCTACTAGAATAGATTTACATTGTTCAATGTTCCAAATTCACATTGGTTTCTCATACAGCATCTCTGTATAGTATGTGTATTCACTCTCTGTCCTACACGGCTTGTTGGAGCTCCTGCCAGTCTACCCTCGCAGAGGGTGACTGGCTGTCTACATGATGTGGCCTGCCGACATGGCCACTTTCATACAGATCATACTAATGCCCTCGATTGGTCTCTGTGTGTCATTCAAGCTCGGGAGGGTGTGTGTTTGTGTATGTGTGGCGCGAGCGAGCGAGAAAGCGAGCGCATCGGTTACGTGTATTGTTGTTAGCATCTGGTGCTAGCTAGCTGCGCTAACGGATATAAGGAGCTGTTTCAACAACAAGGTGTGGGGAGAGTCCTCTGCTGTCAGACTGAGAGGCTGATAACTACAGCTCAGGTGAGGTAAATTACTGTCTGGGTGTTTAGATCAGGGGTACTCAAATACAAATCTTAAAGGTCCAAAATAAATATTTCAATAAGACAAAGGTCCGTTTATTACGGTCATTTAAACTTTTAAACAATTGCAACAAGATTCTTAACACGAGGTTGCAAAAACAAAAATAATCTGTATGCAGCAGTTTTCATTGTTATTGTGTCTGTGCTTGATCTCTCAGAGTTGCAGTGTAAGAGCTGCACAGTTATGAATAAAGGCAGCTGCACCCTCTTTCATTCAGCATTCCCATTATTGCTTTATACATGTCTTGCCCCCTTGTGTGTCCACTGAGGTTCGTCAGGCCCAACACATCTTCAACAAACTCCCCCTTTGCCTCATCATAAAAACTCACAAACACCAGCAACTGAGCATTGTCAGTGGTGTCAGTGGACTCACCCACAGCTAAGGAAATGCACTGTGCATTTTTTATTCCATCACAAAGCTGATGAATCAAATCACCAGCCAGTATTTATGTTCTTCTGGTTGCTGTGGAATCTGAGAGGGGGATTTGCTTGATTTTACCTGTTATTTCCTCTTTTTGTTTGCCTTCAACATGGTCTCCATCACTTCAGTCATGCATTCTTTTATACTTCAGTTATGATCCAGTGGAAAGTCCTTACCTACTGGCCTAGTTCAATCAAAGTGGTTACTTTATTTTTGGCTGGGCAGTGTAGTTTTACACACCGTCTTATTTGACTTTCTCAGGACTTAAAACAGTTTTTTGGGGGCAGACCCCCTCAAAGAAAAAAATATATTTACAAACGTAAGGTCATCATCTTAACAGTTGTGTATGCTCATCCGTGAGCAGAGCATCAAGTTGACATGTCTATTACAGCTGAATGCGACGATTACCATTTTGTTCAGCAAAACGCCTCACAAACAGATCAAGAGCTTTAGTGCGTTTTCATTCAATGCTGAGTACAGCCAAACTGACAGTCTCTTCTCTGTCAGTGTAGACCGCAAATACCTCATTCCTTCAGTGCTTGGGTCCGAAATCCTTCTCGTTTTGCGCCGTCCCGTTCAAATGAAATCGCCGCCAATCATATGTCCAGGCTCGCGCCAGGACCGGGGGAGGGGTTACATGACGTGCATCTTGTGCTGCATTCACTTGCACTCGGACATTAGAGACTTTCTCTCATAAATGTCCGATGAGCCACAACTTTTCTTTCAAAACAAAGCTGCCAACTGGGGTGGCAAGGCCTATTTTTAGGGTGTCAGTTGCCACCCCGGTAGGTGAAACTAGGCTACTAGCTACAGTACAGGTGAAACTAGATGAGCTGTTAACTCTCGCTCGGAATTTTTTTTTTTTAAACTCTCGCTCTGACTCAGACAGGTTGAAAGAGACGAGACACACATTTTTCCCACCCGCATTCCGCGAAGACCCGCCCTACTGTGCCTCTGATTCGCAGATTGTTTGGGGGGGGAAAACGCTGACGGGATGCTGAATGTGATTGGACCAATGCGTTGACAGACACACACAGACAGTGGAACAGTCGGACATGCAAAGCACTGTTTGCAGTCTATGGACATAGCGGATCATTTTGACTCGTTGCGTTGTGGCGATGTCTCGCAGATAACACAGATAATACATATGAAAAGTATAATTTGCTCAGAGTCCAGAGACAGTTGTGGTTCGGTCCGGATCCGGACCGGAGTCCGGACTTTGAGGATGCCTGGTTTAGATAGTTAACTTAGTCTAAGTTATCTCAGTGGGTCTCAAACGGTTTGGTCACCATTTATGTAAACACATATTTCCATTTGAGGGGGGAGTGATTAGTAAAATATGCATGAATAATACAAATAAAATGTTAACTAGGTGAAAAAAGGTAAGATAAACTTGTTGAAAGTAGGGGTGCAACAACTAATCGACTTAATCGATTAAAATCGATTACCAAATTAGTTGCCAACTAATTCAGTCGTCGATTCGTTGGTGACGTCATCACATGTGTTTTACGCGCCGTTAAGCTCCAACGTTATTGGTCTTTTTATCGGTACCGGAGACATTTAAAAAATACATGTCATGTATTATTGCTACATAAGCATTATATCGCAGTCTTAGTGTCGCCAACTCGTTTCTAATATGCAAAAAGACAAACAAATGCGTCTATGATGTATTTTCGATCTTTCCAATCCAGAAGAGAGATCTTCTATGGAACGCCCTTTGCGCCACAATTCGCGTTTTTATTCGCGCGTAGTTTCGCGCGGATTAACGGGGAGGTCCGTTTTATAAACGTGGAGGCCCGTTTAAGTTCAAAGTCTCAGTAACCAATCAGTGAAGAGCAAAACCAGAACAAAGCAATCTGTAATGAAAAGTTCCTGACATTGTGAGGCTGTAAATTGTACGTTATTCCAGATTCAGGGGACTATGTATTAATTTGTCTTTCAATATAATAAATATATCAATCAATATAACCTGCCTTCATTGTCTTTCATCGCCTTACCTTACTGAAGTGAAGGGTATTTATGTCTCCTTAAATCACCTTTTAAATGTACTTCTTATAACATGGAATGCTGTAACATATCAAAATGTTCAGTCTCTGGTCTTGCTAGAAATGCAATGTCACTCACCTTAGAGCACTGTCTTATGAGATACTTCGCTTAGAAATCAGATTTTTGGAAAACTTAAAAACTCTTGTGAAAACACAGATGTACTCATGTCATCCATTTTTTTGGTGTTTCAGATTTGGTTTACCAACGTTTTTGGTTCACAAAAGTAGTGAAATATATGAATTACACTATAGGCCAATATAAATGTGTTGTTCATGTCTAAAATGAAAATGTGTAAATTAGAATTGAGTAAAATAGTTCCATCACTCTACTTTCACCACAGAAAAGTTACATCAGGACTGATTCATGACTTCATATTCCATACTGAGGTTCATGTGATGTGTACAAATTGAGCATTACAACTTTTTTTTTCAACCAACTATTTATGTTAACATAAGAAGCTGTAACATCTCAATATTTACAATACAGGGTTCATACACTTTTTCACCAATGATTTTAAATGACTCTTTCATGTGGCTAGCATGCGCTGCCTCGCCCATATTCGAAATATTGAATATGTTACAACACAGTTTGCATTTAGCACGTCTTGGGTCAATGTCTTTTGATAACCACAATTGGTACTTATTCTTTAGAAGCCATACATTGTTGAAACTGCACTTCCCTGGCATCTTTATATCAAATAGTAGCTCCTGTAGACTAGAGGGCATGATTGTAAACATCTCTCACCAGCGAAATACTGCCACAGTTGCCATTTTACGTTTCATTATACGATACAGTATTTATTATCATTATAGTATTACTATTTCGGCGATTAGATAACATATCAATTATATTTGATGCAACTTTAGTTATATTTCCATGACTTTTCCAAAACTTTGGGAAAAATATTGCATTCCATGACTTTTCCAGGTTTTTAATGACTGTACGAACCCTGACAATATCAGAACTTTCTCAACCAACTATTCATTATAAATTAGGGCTGTCAAGTTAACGCGTTAATAACGCGCGCATGTGTATTTTTTGTCCTCGGCCGCCCCGTAGTTTCAGAGCGCATCGAGTTTAAAATACCATCTACAAGCTGATGCTGCCGCCCGCTTGTGGCAGACCACACTTCCACGCTCACCGGCAGGCACCGACTGGCTGTTGGGAGGACCGGGAGGGTGTGTGTATGTGTGGCGCGAGCGAGCGAGAGAGAGACCTTACGTGCATTGTTGTTGTTAGCATCTGGTGCTAGCTAGCTGCGCTAACGGATATGGAGCTGTTTAAATGAAAACAGAGGAGCGACATTTTGCCACAACTGCGCCGAGCACTTGACTTTATGCAGGAAGCCAGACAGTGGGACATTGTACGAAAAGTCAGCACACTCAGCACGGATAGCGCGCAACATGATTGCAGCATCCAGGCAGCTCCCGTTCGAGCATATGCCTTGAGTTGCACATAGCTCCAACAATCCCCCACATACACACACACACACACACAGTATTGTATTATTGTATGAGAGAGGTTCCAGGTTGAATTGAGGCGAATATTTGTAATGTTCAGAGGTTGTTGTGTTTAATATTCATGAGAATATTTGTCATTGTTCAAATGATAATAAACATTAGCATAAAGCATATTTGTCCACTCATATGTTGATAAGAGTATTACAAACTTGAAAAATATTCCTCTAAGGTACATTTAGAACAGATAAAAAATGTGCGATTAATTTGCGATTAATCGCGATTAACTATTTTAATCGACTGACAGCCCTATTATAAATGTAAAGACAGGGGGAGCAGTGCCATGGTCTTTGTCTTTCTTCCAAGACAGTGGGTCTGGCTGCTGTATAGGTGGGGGTGCTGGTGGCTGCTGGTGGCTGCTGGTGGCTGCTGGTGGCTGCTGGTGGCTGCTGGTGGCTGCTGGTGGCTGCTGGTGGCTGCTGGTGGCTGCTGGTGGCTGCTGGTGGCTGCTGGTGGCTGCTGGTGGCTGCTGGTGGCTGCTGGTGGCTGCTGGTGGCTGCTGGTGGCTGCTGGTGGCTGCTGGTGGCTGCTGGTGGCTGTGTCGGCGGGAGGGAGGTGTGCTAGGCGAGACTTCTTTGCTGGCTGGGTTGATTGTGATGGCTGTGGTGGAGGCCTTTGTACCGAGGTGTATCTTAATCTTGTGGCAGGCACAGATGGAGGTGGAGGCTGCTGTAGTGATGCTGGTCCTCTGGTCCTTGGTGGTGATGGCTCTGGTGAAGGCCCTTGAGCCACGGTAGATCTTGACCTGGGTGCAGGCACAGATGGAGGTTCTTGCAGCTGTGAAATCGGAAAGAAATACAGGACAATAATTACTAATAAGTTCATTAAAATATAAAGTTCAAGTGGAATGTTTCTCCTCCCTCTCTCTCTCTCTATTTAACTATGTTACACCCACACAATGAAAGTACACTATTACTGTAATATTTACCTATCTTCAAATGGATCCTTGTTGTTGTTGCTGTATTCTCCAGGTTCTGATGCTCCATCTCCACTGCTGCTACTGTTACAAGTCCGCTGTGCAGAGCTGGTAATCAGATAATAAGCCTGTTGAACAGGAGAAAAGAATTAAGCAGAGGGAAAGTTGCTGCCGTTTGTGTGGTTGTCCTAGCCAGAATTTATTAAACACATTAATAAATTCACTTACAAATTATATCCGTTTTCTCTATCTATCTAATCATTCTCTGGTTTGACGCCACATGTATCTCTGCATTGTGTTGTGTGTAGGGCTGTGCAATTAATCGTATTTTAATCGCGATTACGATTATGGCTTGCGACGATTAGGAAAACAGCATAATTGACAAAATACGATTATTTTGCTGGGTGCGCTTTCGCCCCTCCCTAAAAGCCCACTCGGCCACGTGGGAGTGACATGTGTTGTGAGTGTTCAGCGCAAGCGAAGATGTCAGAACAAGAGCAGCAACTAGTTAAAAAGAAGGGTCGCGGGGAGATTCCCAGTCGATCGCGAGATGTGTCTAAAAATAGAACAACAATATTCTGTTTTATCGTTAATGTCCTGTAACATAATGTTCCCGTGCCAGAATAATGCACTTGAACGCATCAAAGCTTTGTGATTGGCCGGCCTCACCCCATGTGTCTGGTCGTGGCTGGTGAGCAGTGCACTAGTTCGCTGACGTTGTCCGTGTCAACAGCATGGATGGTCAACAGGAGTGACAGTCCGCACACACACAAGACCGCAATTATGGCAGAAGCAAAAAAGCCCAAAATATATAATTTTCACTCCAAGTGGGAGGATCATTATTTTTGTATCTATTCCAATTCAAAGTCCGTCTGTCTCATCTGCAATGCGAGCGTGGCTTTATCGAAGAAGGGTAATTTAGGAGCGGCATTTCAAAACAGTGCACAAACGCTACGAGACGGAATTCCCTCCTAATTCTGCCCTACGCTCCAAAAGGGGAGGGGCCTGAAAGGACAGCTAAATGCACAGCAGTCCATTTTCACCAGGCCCAACAACAAGAGCAAGGCTGCTACCAGAGCATCTTATCGTGTCAGTCACGTTCTTGCGAAACACATGAAGTCTTTCGAAGACGGCGAAGTTGTGAAAGAAGCTTTCCTGGAGGCTGCGACGCGCTTTTGTGGGACAGTAAAAATAATAGCAGCATTTCAACAGGTTTTTGATATAATAAAAACTCAATTTAGATACCGTTATTAATCTGCTGTAAGTTTTAGTTTGTTTGAATTTATTCATGATAATTATTGTACAAAATGGTATAAGAATGCAACCATTAAGATCTGTTCTGTTTAAATTGATTATAGTCTATCAGTTCAGAAACTAGTGTTGCTTGCATCCTATTTTAAAGGCATTTATTTTTATACTCTAATAAAATGCAACAAAAAATGGGTTTGATTCTATTAATGTTGTCTTTTTTATTGCACTGTTGCTGCAGCAGATTACTGTGTAGCTTCAGATCTGAGTTGTCTTATTAGTAAGCCTAATTTATACTTTTGTAGCAACACTATTTTTATATAATGGCAAAGAAAGGGTTCTTCAGAGTCTTTTCTTTTTTTCCTGTGTCATATGTGGCAGCACTGCCACAAGTTCCTCTTCAGAGAGGGTCTTCAGTACAGGTGGCAATATTGTCACCTGCCTGCGCTCATCTCTGAAACCAGACCATGTAAACAGGCTGGTATTTCTTGCAAAAAAATCTTTAAGAGATGACATGAGCAGCCCTACCAGCATTTGCCATGGTGGCCTAAACATTTTTATTTGGTCTTAAATTGTAGTTCAACATTTATTTCCTGTTACTTCTGGACCATGACGGTTGGCCAGCCTTCAACGTTTAACTGAGTGGAATATGTTGAATATGTTTTACCAAAATGTTAGCTATATGTTAAGGAGTTTTCAGTAGGTTGTGACAGTGCACTGCAACATGTTTGATTTCATTTATTTTTGGTCTAATTTATTTTTATTTATCATATTAATAATATATGTTTAGTATGGTTTTGGAAGTGCGCTCCAACACATTTATTGATCTTGTTTATTGGTAAAATATTATTTGTTTTAAAGTTCAATAAATGGTCAATGAATAATCGTCAAAATAATCGTGATATCAATTATTGACCAAATAATCGTGATTATGATTTTTGCCATAATCGCACAGCCCTAGTTGTGTGGTTGAATGAATATGGCTTCCTTCTTGCCAACCAGGTTTATTATCTGTGCAAACAGAATATAATGAAATGGCTTCACCAGCTTTCTACCTCAATACTTCTCCTCTGAGGCCTGAAGCTAACTGAGAATGTAAAAATACATTTAGCCAATCAAAATAACTATGTCTGACATATTTCGTTTTCCAATCAAAAATGGACATAAATACAGATGCCATATTATGACTTTCATGAAGGATTAAAGCCTTTTTAATTTACAGTATAATACAATGATAACAGATAACACACACAACCCGACTGTACTCACTTTAACATGGCTGTTGTACAGGCACAATATTAGCATAGCATTAGCGCTTTAGCATTTAAATAATATGAACAATTATGACCTCAGGCCAGCATTTCACATATTTATACAAACAGAATAAACTTGAAATGTAAGGCAGATTAGTGCACGGGACTCATTACACAAAGTAACATAGTAGAGCGCTACATTATACTTCTTCTTCTTCTTCTTCTTCTTCTCTCGGACCATGCCGTTTCTCTAACGCTAAACCGGAAGTGAGGCTAAGAACGGCGAACTTAAAGATAACAATACCATTAGCACTCCTAGTGGTGACTTTATGAACTGCAAACAAATAACATAAAATGCCTTTAAGGCAGCACACTGTTTGAAGCGCTGCACATTATATAAACTAACGTTACACACGGCAACGACATTAACTGCAAACAGTCGTGACTTGTGTGAAGTGTAACATTAAACAATATATTAACATATTAAATACAACATTTATGACACCACTCGTTCCACTCAGTAACCCTCTTTGTTCTAAGACATGTGATAGTATACACTATCATCTTCTTCATCCATTTACACAAGTGTGATGTTACTGGGTAATGATCACTTCCTATGGTACAGTCACTTTTTACATACCATTCACACGATTTAACTAAACTATCCGTCACAAGTATGAGGTCCAAACATGATTGTGTCCCCCTATTCACGTCTATTCTTGTGTTTTGTCCATCATTAAGGCAAAAACAATGCCCTGTGAAAAAGTATCTCTTTAGCCCTTTCCAAAGTCCTTTAAAAACTCATGCAGCAGTTGCATCTCAAAAGGCCTTAAGGGAAGGTTTTGTTACATTTTAAGGCGTAACCTTTGACATTTAGTTGACCAGAGGCATCAATCTGCATCTGCTCTCCGAGACGGTTCCAACAAGACCAAGCTCAAAGCTGTCGGACCTTCCTTTGTGCCGTAAAGGGCACCGTGCGGCATGAAAATCTGACCTCTGACCTCAGTTTTGACCTTGTCGAAGGTCACAGGGTACCCAAATTTTGCAAGCGGGTTCCACACAAGTTAAGCAATACACTCTCAAAGTCTCTGAGCGCCACGCACCTTTTTTCAATTTTTTTCATTTTCTACCCCTCCCCCACCACAAGCCTGTCAGACCCTTACGGCCCGTCCACCCAGCAGCGTGCGTTGAAGCTTCCAACGCTTCTGCCCATTCACTTTGAATGGGGTGACGTCACTTTTAGCCGAACTGCATTTTGGGAAGCGACGTGGAGCGTTGCTGGCGTTGCTGGCTTCAAAAGTTGAGCAATGTTCAACTTTTGACGCCTCGATGGAGGCGTCAGCCAATGAAATCCCGTTTATGCAAATCTGCCAGTACAAGCGCTAGCCAATCAAACCGCGTGTATGCTGGGAGAGACTACGCAGGTCATTTCCTCATATTCAAAAAAATGGAGGGAAAATTCATTGTAGCGGTAGTGAATCACCCGGTGCTGTATGATCAGTCTCTGTTCATCTACCGGGATACAAACCGGAGGAGCGAGGCATGGAGGGAGGTGGCAGAGACAGTGGGTGAAACTGGTAGGTTTTTGCCTGTTTGGGGATTTTATATCCAGTTTACTTCGTTTTAACATTGCTATTGCTTTGTATGTCGGGGGCGGGAGATTAATGTGATTGCTTGTTGGTCGCGTTGCTCGCAAAAAATCCCCAAGCTTCAGATACGCCCACCTCCAAGCGTCAACGCACGCTGCTGTGTGGACGAGCCGTTAGCTTATGAGAGGATTTTGTGATAAAGTTTGACATTTAATTGAATAAACATTTCTTAGGGTTCCCATATTTCAGATTCCTGATCTGGGCCCTATTTAGAAGACCCTGAAGAAAAAATTAGGACCCCATATTGGGTTGACGGACACCCCCCCATGCAGTATAAGTACACACTAATGAGAAGAGCGCCATCTATGGTCCAATGCATGCATACACACTCATATGCTGTTTGTGTACTCATTTAGACTGCCAAGTGACGGTAAAAAGCCAAGGCGATCCCATGGCCAAGTACGGTGTGCCCTCTAGGGTCAGAACCGACCATGGGGGCGAAAACAACTGTCTGCCTAATGATGAGCATCTTCAGAGGCTCTCACAGAGGCAGTGCTCTCCGTGGAAGAAGCACCCTGTTGTGTCTCGTCAGATCTGTTAGTATTATTTCTCTGTGAGTCTATATTGTTAAGTCCATGTCTGCCATTTCCTGTTTTCACTTTGTCATTTCCCTTCTCATTTCAGGTAGTTCGATTCCTACCTTGCCTGTTTGTCCACTGACCTAATTACCTGCCCCGCCCTTATTGTTTACACCTGTGGAGTCCCTTGCTTTTGTATATATTCTGTGTGTTCCCTGTGCCAAGTGCCAGATCGTTTTGAACCCTGTGAATGGATTACCTTGTTTCATCATTACAGTAAAACCTTTTTTGAATCATCTTTTGTCTAGAGTCGTGCATTTGGGTCCTATCAGTTTTTGTGTGCTCCAGTCGTAACACACCCACAACCAGAGAATAGAACGGCTCTGGGGTGACCTGTGGCGAGGTGTGAGCAATGTCTATTACGACCTCTTCAACTTCCTGGAGAGTGAAGGCATAATAGACATAGACAATGAAATGCACATGTGGGCCCTGCATTATGTCTATCTCCCACGCATAAACCATGACCTACGGGTTTTTTGGACCAGTGGAACAATCATGGGTTGAGGATCGACAGGGAGATGCTCAGGAGGAGCCAGAAAGAGAGGGTAGAGCTGATGCAGGAGATGTTGCTCAGGAGGAGCCAGAAAGAGAGGGTAGAGCTGATGCAGGAGATGTTGCTCAGGAGGAGCCAGAAAGAGAGGGTAGAGCTGATGCAGGAGATGTTGCTCAGGAGGAGCCAGAGAGAGAGGGTCGAGCTGATGCAGGGATGTGACTCAGGAGGAGCCAGAGAGAGAGGGTAGAGCTGATGCAGGAGATGTTGCTCAGGAGGAGCCAGAGAGAGAGGGTAGAGCTGATGCAGGAGATGTTACTCAGGAGGAGCCAGAGAGAGAGGGTAGAGCTGATGCAGGAGATGTTGCTCAGGAGGAGCCAGAGAGAGAGGGTAGAGCTGATGCAGGAGATGTGACTCAGGAGGAGCCAGAGAGAGAGGGTAGAGCTGATGCAGGAGATGTTGCTCAGGAGGAGCCAGAGAGAGAGGGTCGAGCTGATGCAGGGGATGTGACTCAGGAGGAGCCAGAGAGAGAGGGTAGAGCTGATGCAGGAGATGTTGCTCAGGAGGAGCCAGAGAGAGAGGGTAGAGCTGATGCAGGAGATGTTGCTCAGGAGGAGCCAGAGAGAGAGGGTAGAGCTGATGCAGGAGATGTTGCTCAGGAGGAGCCAGAGAGAGAGGGTAGAGCTGATGCAGGGGATATTGCATTGGACTGGCCAGAGAGGGTCACCGTACCTCGAAACCAGCACCTGCTAAGCGATGAGGACATGGAGCAACTCACCGCACAGTTTGATCCTCTTGCTGGTCGTAGAGGAGATCTTGGACTGGACGTCATCCAAAATATACTGTCATTCATGGCAGCATTGAATGTTGTCTGATTTTGTCACCGACACATATTTCACAGCGGCTCCCCCGCAGGCTGTTCTTTGCCCTTTGAACTCACACTAATTGCCTTTTTTTAAAACTACTACTTTGCACATGTTTCTAGTGTGCAGTGTATATATGTGTGTACCTATGTTTATATGTTGTAGTATTCGAGTGAATTTTCCTTAAATAAATTACTTTGTTTAAACAATGGTCTCTGTCATTGATGTTGTGCAGTTACTAGCCCCGCTTGTGGCCTGCACTTTGCCACGGTGACTGGGCTTTATATAGTCATCCATTGGGATGTGTTTTCGACAAATAACAGTCCAGACCTCATGGGGAAATTCAATAATAGCCACTAAATGTTTTTTTAAAGAAAACATAATGTGTTGACATTGATATATTACAAAACATATCCCTGAGTTTAACATTGTTCATTAGTGCCACGGTACATAAGCACATACTGTAGGAAAGCAACAAAAAAAAGCTACAGATAAATGCACATATGCATTGCTGCCTGAGAACATGCACAGCTTGAAATGCTATTAATATCTGCATGAAGTTTAAAAAATGCTCTTGTTTCTTTTACTAATTACAATGCTTTTCAACATGTATCTATCCATTTTCATTCAGTCTTCATACGCGATGCTGTTTCTTGGTGAGCTTGACAGTAATTCTTGACTCCAATGAGGTGAAGAGGCTCAAATTAAGTTTATAATGTAATCTCTGGATGTTCTCAGACATCTAGGATATGTTCTTGTGAGTACCTGGGCATAATTGGGAATTGGGAATTGATCACGTTTTCAGGTTCGTTTATTTATTTTTTAAAACTGATAAAGTTATAAGTTTGGTGTTCTAAGACCTGGGATGTATGTCATACACGTGTGCCATGGCATACACTGGGAACTACACTGTGTTGTGTGTCCACTTGCACTTCATCCCCTCGTCACCCTGTTTGTATATAAGTCCTGGTTTTCTGTCCTGTTCTTGTCGGTTCCTTGTTTGTCTATGTCATGAAGTTCTGTTTTTTCCGTGTTGATTGTTGTTACTTGAGTTCCTGTTCTGCCTGTTAAATATACATTTTTGTTAAGTTTTCTGCTGTCTCCAGTCTCTGCATTTGGGTCCAACCACTCCTTGCTTCACATGACAATGATTGATTTGTACTATATATCGAATTGCTATTTTTGCCATTATTGTATTGTTATTAGTGCTTTTGCAGGGAATTATTATTATTATTACTTTAAATCTCATAGATATTAACACTATTATACATATGGCTGAAATAATCATCATCATTAATTGTTTTGTGATATTATGTCCCTCTTGTTTTCATATATATACACACATATATATATATATATATATATATATATATATGTGCCCTCTTCCTTCACAAGCACTATATCAATATATAATACTATTCTGAAGCATGCAATGAAATAGAAGCAGAAAATGCTGCAGTGTTTGTGATGAACCTTTGTATACATTTCTGAATAAGTCTCAGAACCATTTTGTGGTACAATTAATTTGATATGGTTGGATATAGTTTTCAGCTGGAGCAACACTAATACTGAGGCTGATACCCTCCCATTTATTTGCCATGAAACGCAGAAGACAGGCTACCACCTTAATTTGAGGGTGAAGTGTCTTGCCCAGGGACACAACTACATGTTGACTACAGTGGGATTCAAACTTGCTATCACCTGATTCGAAGTCCAGTACACTATCCACTGAGCAATGTCTGACCCACACTTAGAACATTACTCTACAAGCAGATTGTAGTAATTTTACACCCACGCAGTGCATGGTCGAAGTGCGCATATTTTACGTAGCCTACTTAATCATGGGCAGTAACTACAGACCCATAGCATTAACATCACACTTGTGTAAATGGATGGAGAAGATGATAGTGTATAGACTATCACATGTCTTAGAACAAAGAGGGTTACTGAGTGGAACGAGTGGTGTCATAAATGTTGTATTTAATATGTTAATATATTGTTTAATGTTACACTTCACACAAGTCACGACTGTTTGCAGTTAATGTCGTTGCCGTGTGTAACGTTAGTTTATATAATGTGCAGCGCTTCAAACAGTGTGCTGCCTTAAAGGCATTTTATAATGTTATAATTTGTTTGCGGTTCAAAAAGTCACCACTAGGAGTGCTAATGGTATTGTTATCTTTAAAGGAATGCTCCACTCATTAGATAATTAATCAGTATTTAGTGAAACATTATGTTTAAACCATACCCTGAAGAAATCAGCGATATTCCCCGGTAAATAATGATTTTATAGCTCTTTTTTATCAAAACCTGTATATTCCGTCAGGCCGCTGCCATTTTGCCCATTTTCAGTAGTCACGTGATGGTCGTGACGTCATCCATGCGTTCACTTTGTAAACACACGAAAACATGGCGAAGTTTTGAGCAATATGAAGAGATTGGAAGGGGGAATTCAGCCATACAGGTTCGAGCCTACTTAGTACTACTTAGTAGATACAATTATTTTGATTACTAGATATGTATGCATGTAGTACCACCCTTGCTAGCGATTCCCTCTCTAGTTTAGCATACTCAGCCTCGTTGTCCCTGGCCCTAGAACCACGATTTTATGGGGCCGGAAAAACTAGGGGGAAATACCCACTAGCCGGTACTACGCTATATGGAAAGGCCACCAAAAACTGGCCTGGCCTGGACGATAAAGGACGTTTAAACGGGGCTACCCGCTGCAATGGAAATGCGCTATAACATACCTTATTCTTACTCCGAGCACTACTTCTGGTCCTCCGTCGCTTCACACTTGCAGAGGGCGATTTCTCAACTGGCCGAACTGGTGTCCTGGTCGGTGATGACACCAGAAAGACCGATGGTACTGCATCTCCATTAAGTAATGGTTGTTCAATAAATCCCATGTTTTGTTTTATCATACTCATAGTAGTCGTCCGGAAACTTGAAATGTTCGCTGCATACATACGCCTGTGGATCTTTCGGTTCGGGCCGGCCACATTTCGCTAGCCACTGCCTCCGAACGTACTTCCTACGCTTACCTTTTGGCAACAGATAGAACCGAGCATTCCGTGGATTGTTCCCATCAGAATTGTGGCAATGTTTCGCGATACAATGAGGCATATTTGAAGAGAGTAACTACAGTAAATAACATGAACATCAACGTGTCCTCGAAACCAAACGCATGGTTTACGTCACGTCCGGTAAAATGGCGCCGCCCACAGTGTTGATGTTATTTCGGTAATTAATCAGTTTAAAATCACTGATAATGTCATCGGATTCAAAAAAAAAAGAGAGACTGGCAGAGACTGGTCTGTTTTATCGGATGATAATTATTTAAAAATGAGTGTCATGAGCATACCATTCCTTTAAGTTCGCCGTTCTTAGCCTCACTTCCGGTTTAGCGTTAGAGAAACGGCATGGTCCGAGAGAAGAAAGACGACAGACACATGGCAGTAACTTTCCCTCTGCTTCATTCATTTCCCCTGTTCAACAGGTTAGTAGTGTGTACACAGATTATGTCATATTTCGATCTAAGAAGTGTCTTTGAAACTGTTTTATGTGTAGTTTAATGTCATTCTGTGAGCTACACTACTAGCGTGTGGCTAATGGCGTCCGCTAGCTTCTTTAACACAGGCTGTTGCTCCCTGAATAATGTAGCTCTACTATGTGTATGAGTCCCGTGCACTAGTCTGGCTTACATTTCAAGTTTATTCTGTTTGTATAAATATGTGAAATGCTGGTCTGAGGTCATAATTGTTCATATTATTTAAATGCTAAAGCGCTAATGCTATGCTAATATTGTGCCTGTACAACAGCCATGTTAAAGTGAGTACAGTCGGGTTGTGTGTGTTATCTGTTATCACTGTATTATATACTGTAAATGAAAAAGGCTTTAATCCTTCATGAAAGTCATAATATGGCATCTGTATTTATGTCCATTTTTGATTAGAAAACGAAATATGTCAGACATACAGTTATTTTGATTGGCTAAATGTATTTTTACATTCTCAGTTAGCTTCAGGCCTCACTGAGGAGAAGTATTGAGGTAGAAAGCTGGTGAAGCCATTTCATTATATTCTGTTTGCACATATAATAAAGCTGGTTGGCAAGAAGGAAGTCATATTCATTCGACCACACAACGCAGAGATACATAAATAGAGAAAACGGATATAATTTGTAAGTGAATTTATTAATGTGTTTAATAAATTCTGGCTAGGACCACCACACAAACGGCAGCAACTTTCCCTCTGCTTCATTATTTTCTCCTGTTCAACAGGCTTATTATCTGATTACCAGCTCTGCACAGCGGACTTGTAACAGTAGCAGCAGTGGAGATGGAGCATCAGAACCTGGAGAATACAGCAACAATTTACACATTTTCATTTTAGACATGAACAACACATTTATATTGGCCTATAGTGTAATTCATATATTTCACTACTTGTGTGAACCAAAAACGTTGGTAAACCAAATCTGAAACACCAATACAAATGGATGACATGAGTACATCTGTGTTTTCACAAGAGTTTTTAAGTTTTCCAAAAATCTGATTTCTAAGCTAAGTATCTCATAAGACAGTGCTCTAAGGTGAGTGACATTGCATTTCTAGCAAGACCAGAGACTGAACATTTTGATATGTTACACCATTCCATGTTATAAGAAGTACATTTAAAAGGTGATTTAAGGAGACATAAATACCCTTCACTTCAGTAAGGTAAGGCGATTTTATTTTAAAAGACAATGAAGGCAGATTATATTGATTGATATATTTATTATATTGAAAGCCAAATTAATACATAGTCCCCTGAATCTGGAATAACGTACAATTTACAGCCTCACAATGTCAGGAACTTTTCATCTACAGATTGCTTTGGTCTGGTTTTGCTCTTCACTGATTGGTTACTGAGACTTTGAACTTAAACGGACCTCCCCGTTTATAAAACGGGCCTTCCCGTTTATAAAACGGACCTCCCCGTTAATCCGTGCGAATAAACGCGCGAATTGTGGCGCAAAGGGCGTTCCATATTTATCTCCCCCGTCTGTGTGCGAGGGGGCGGGGCAGTTTACACACACGCAGCTGCTACATGCAGCAACACACTGCGGAGATGGCGGAGAGAACTCGCTCCGAGGTGTGGTTAAACTTTACCCGTCTCGATGCTCGTTACCAAAAGTGCAATAAGAGTTTAGCATGTAAGGGCGGTAAAACGAGCAATTTGTCTACACATTTAGCAAAAGTGCACCACATTCAGACGGAGAAATGCACCGGGTTCCACTGTCTTTCTAGTAGCTCTGTACAGTGGCGTAGCCAGGAATTATTGTGTGGGTGGGCCTGGAGAAATGTAGGTGGGCCAGGGGGAGACATATTAAGCGTGGGGTCTGAGCTGAAACTTCATTAATGATTTTAATGATTTTTTAATGCACTAATAGAACATAAGCATAAATTAGCAGTGAAAACAAAAAACATAGGCACGGCGGCCTCAGAATGTGTGTAAAACTGACATCCACATAGGGATGGGTATCGTTAAGGCTTTAACAGTACTACTACTTTTATGCTCCAGGTTCAGTACCAACCACATCATAAAGTACACGGACGATACAACAGTGGTGGGACTCATCAGGGACAACAACGAACAGGCCTACAGGGAGGAGGTGAAACATCTGACAGACTGGTGTAACACCAACAACCTGATCCTGAATGTCGATAAAACAAAAGAGATCATTGTCGACTTCAGGAACAAAAAGCACTGTCACCCACCACTCCACATCAACGGCACAGCAGTGAAGACTACAGACAGCACCAAGTTCCTGGGGGTGCATATCACAAGCAGTCTGACCTGGTCTACTCACAATACATCACTATTTAAGAAGGCACAGCAGCGCCTACACTTCCTGCACAGCTCCCCCCTCCCATCCTCACCACGTTCTACAGAGGAACCATAGAGAGCGTGCTGACCAGCGGCATCTCCATCTGGTCGAGAGACTGCAACGCCAAAGACTGGAAGTCTCTGCAGAGAGTGGTCAGGACAGCAGAGAAGATCATCGGAGTTTCTCTCCCTCCCATCAGAGACACCACTCAGAAACGCTCCCTGACAAAAGCCCAGAACATGTTTAAAGACCCCACTCATCCTCACCATGCTCTGTTCTCCCTGCTGCCCTCCGGCAAGAGGTTCCGCAGCATTAAGAGCAGAACAGCCAGATTCTGCAATAGCTTTTTCCCCCAAGCCATCAGACTGCTGAACAGCAAGTAGACCAGTAACATAAAGATTACATTACGCTGTGTAAAGAGCACATATTTGTTATATAGTATGTCTATTTTATTTATATGTATAGTAAGTCTTTATATTTTAAACGCACACTTTATCTTTAATTTTATCAGCACCACGTCACTATTATTTATTTATATGTACAATTTTAGCAAGTTTTTATATGTTCCTGTAATCCAGTACAGCGACATTTCGTTTTAATAGTACACTCTGTGTCTTGTTGAAATGACAATAAAGTATGTCTGTCTTATCGATCCGGTCCTTTAACATTACTTTTATCGGTTCTTTTGGAGAAAAAAATAAGGTAAACAAATTGTGAACAAAACTTTAATTATTTAAATAAAATAAATAATATTTCACATCAAAAGAAATAACAATGTTTTAACAAATCGTATTAAATAATCTGATGACAGAATTGTAAACAGAATAGCTGAAACTTTAACAGACTAAATAACTCAGTTACCTCTAATCATTAACCCATGTTTGTATAATGGAGTTAACTCCGTGTGGTGCTGCTAGCATACATAACACCTGACGTGGAAACGTTACTCGTGGATGGGGCTACAGAGCTGCTAGAAAGACAGTTGAACCCGGTGCATTCCTCCGTCTGGATGTGGAGCACTTTTGCTAAATGTTTAGACACATTGCTTGTGTTACCGCCCTTACATGCTAAACACTTATTGCACTTTTGGCAACGAGCATTTTCCACATCGAGACGGGTAAAGTTTATCCACACCTCGGAGCGCGTTCTCTCCGCCATCTCCTCCGTGTGTGTGTGTGTGTGTGTTGCTGCATGTAGCAGCTGCGTGTGTGTAAACTGCCATCTCTTGTCTGGATTGGAAAGATCTAAAATACTAAAAATAATCAGACGCGTTTTGCTGTCTTTTTGCATATTAGAAACGGAGTTGGCGACACTTAAACTGCAATGTAATGTTTGTGTAGCAATAATACATACGACATATATCAGGGGCCACAGGTTGTTTATCCTTGACAGTCGCACAGTGGGCACACACTGAGTGTTTTCATATTCAGCAAATGTGTACACGCTAAACTGCAGACCTCAAGAAGAAATAATACTTTCATTCACTCACGGCAAAACTTACTTTACTTACTAATTTACTCACGGTAAAAAAATGCACTCCCTATTCCATTGTCATGAAGGTGGAATTTAACTATATCCAGAATAAGTTTTATTGGATCCAGGCTAGAAACATGTTTATTTCTGCTGTAAAGTTGGGCATTTTAACATGGGGGTCTATGGAAACGGCTCCTTTCTGCATCCATCCCCTGTCGGCCACTAGATGAACTGCAGTTTGTGGCACTTCCTTCTGGGCTTCCTGGCTCCTGCGCTATGAAGCGCTGATTGGCTGTGGGTGGGCCCGGGTGGGCCAGACGGGCCCACCCACAGCTACGCCACTGGCTCTGTAGCCCTGTCCACGAGTAACGTTTCCACGTCAGGTATGTTATGTATGCTAGCAGCAACACACGGAGTTAACTACATTATACAAATATGGGTTGATGATTAGAGGAAACAGTTATTTATTTTGTTAAAGTTTCAGCTATTCTGTTTACAATTCTGTCATCAGATTATTTAATACGATTTGTTAAAACATTGTTGTTTCTTTTGATGTGAAATATTATTTATTTTAAATAAAAAGCAATGTTAATTTTGTTCAAAATGTGTTTAGTTAATTTAATAATATGTATTTTTGAATCAAGTATTCATCTTTATTGTCTTCATTGTTAGTTTCCACATGCCTAAAACAACCTCAAGCTAAATCTAAAAGTTTATGGCTAACTAAGAACGTTTGAGAAACTGTGCAAGGCGTAATAATTAATCGTTTAATTAATCGATAGATTAATCGATTATCAAATTAGTCGTTTGTTGCAGCCCTAGTTGAGAGCTACAACTAGTCTTTGCTGCTGCCTCAAAGAGGAGCAGGGGGAGACAGGTGAGGCTGATTCAGGAGCACAGACACACTCACAACTATAAATGAACTAAAAACAAATAAATAAACAAGTTTCAATGTTTTTTCATATTGGATATGGTATGTTATTGATTATGACCATGTACTTATGATTTTATGATTATTTAAATGTATACAGTTCTGTTTCATAGTGTAGTTTCCTTATTTCCCCCTCAAAGTGCACCAGATTGATGCATTTAAGTCCAACATTTAAAAAAAAATCTTGAAATCTTGACTTGAAACAGTTGCTGATTTAGAGTACTGGCACCTTTTTTATTCCAATTCGAGCACTGGTTACAATGGCGTTTGTTAGCAACCAGAAAATGACATAAGTAATGACAAACAGATGAGAATGCTGCGTGGGGTCTGGGTGCCGTGTTGGCAGGACGTTGCGGGGCTCGCTGCTCCGCCCTTTGAGGCTCGAGGAGCGGACAATGTGAGCTGGATTACTGGTGTCGTTTCCTGGTTGCTGTGTGGGGTCTGCGAGACACCGAGGAACTCAGCCTGAGCACACACACACGTGTGTGCGGAGATCCGCGGAGCCGGCTGAGGTGCTGGACTCCAGTGAACACTATTACGGGCACTATAGAGCACGCACAAAAGCACTCCCCACACGCAAACACACAGTACACCCGCGACTGTTACAATGAAGGCTCGATAATCAGCTCACGGCATATAGGCAGGGGTAAAGTGCTATTTTTTATGAGTGGGGAGCGGATCTCACCTCACTGTAAAAACGCAAACTTAAAATTGTTGGCCTGAAAATAATTTGTTTGTAAAGTGAACAAAAAATATTGAATTGAGTTGCTTACTACATTAAAGTAGTTCTCTCGACTATCTTTATTATGTTGCTTGTTTAAAGTGTGTGTCATTTAATAAATTCAGGCTGCAGCCACACGAGGACAAAAACGGCCGTTTGCGTTACTGTTTAGTGTCATATAGACCATTCGGCCACACGAGGACGACCGCATACGGCACTAAACGACTGAGGAAACGATAACGGGTCCCAAGGTGGATAGAACGGCATACGCAACGCTCTGGGGGGTCAAACAGCTCCGTGTGTACGCCCTATACGATCATTTTCTGATAATGTTGAGGCAATAGCCCCGCCTCTCCCCACCTCTGCTGCTCACCCCCGCGTCAAAGTAAACTGCACACTGAATTCAGATTATTTATCTTTCTCTCGATATGGACCTAAACGCGAGTGAAGTCTAATCTGACAGGACGGAGACACGCAGCTCTGCTCACCTGCAGCTCCTCCCGCTGTGATGCGGCGGTGAACGGAGTAAAACACACACTTCAAGTCCGATCATCACCCTTAGCTATTTTAATTACCTCTCAAACTACCTAAACTAGATATAAATATGTTTATTTTTACTGTCGGCCGGGTCACTCATTACTGGATCAGCTGCTGCATGAGACAGACACTGGCGCTGTCCGAAGAGAGGGAGGAAAAAGAGAGGCTCCGTGTATTTTATTATTATATTATATAGATTCGTTATTCATTTGTTTTAAAGCTCAATAAATAACAAAGAAGACCTTTGACCGGCACTTTTATAATTTTGTCGGAAGATTTAAACTTTAATACACGTTGACTGGCGAAAAACTCTGCCCGGTTCCCTCGGCCCCCACCGCGGAGAATAAACAGAAGGGCAACCATGACAACCATGCTTCTTCGCTGCTTTTGTGGAGGAAGTTACAGCGCCACGTACAGGCTCCTGCATATGTACTGCAGCTTCTCCAGCGGTTGGAGCTAAACGGAGCGGTCTCGTGTGGATAGACACTATCCGGATGACTATTGCGTGTGGACGGAAGCTTTTTTGCGATTGCGTTTGCGTTAATCCTATGCGTTTAGCCGTTTTCGTCCTCGTGTGGCCGGGGCATACATTCTTTGTGTATGCTTCGAGCTACGAACGGGGTCTCCAACAGAAATCTGCAGGGGGTTTTCTACAGTATTTCGCCTTTACATGTTCGGCAGTGGCACTCTGCTGTTCTCAACGGGACTGATCATCCTCAAGGTGAGCACTTTGTTTGAATGTTGTATTGAAATTATGAATATCGAAAATGACTGATTTAAAGTGTAACATTAATTGATTGCGAATTATTTAGTTGATTGTTAGTGAATTATCAGTTAATGTGGCACTAGATGTTTTAGAAACGTTTATCATGTCTGGCCCTAGACTTCTAAGGTATGCTACGATGGACAAGTGTAGCCAGAAACGTGGTCGGCTGTTAGCTTAGCACATACACGTTGAATATCAGTGGCAGAAAAATATAACTATGAATGGGGGTTTTAGCAATATTCTGGCAACCCGTCTCTCGGCCAGCATTGAGGACATGCGGGTTCCTATTATACATCCATGCATGCGGGTCTGTCAGGTCGAGCCTGGCGTGAGAGAGGAAACGGAACGTTAAACTGTTTTATGGCCAGAATATATGGTAAAAGACGGACTGCATAATTAAGGGAGGATTACCGTGAGTTAACGATCAACTAGAGCACGATATCAGCAAACATGTTTTCACCGTAGCTCCAACGATATTATTTTAAATGTTAATGTGAAATGTTAAACAACATTTAAGGTTAAACGTATTACAGCTTCATAGATCGACATGTCTGATGGGTGGTAACAGTCATTTCTCTGTCCCCGTCAGTGCAGCAGACCGACGGAGACGAGACGACGGAGTGTGTTGAAGAGGCCTATATGAACAACTACAATCCCCGGTTCAGGTGGCGACTGGCGCGCTAACGGAGCTCCAGGAGGGAAAACCTTTGCGACGCTGAGGTTCGGCTGATTTGCAAAGGTATGCTAACATGGACGTGTGTTGTCTGCCACATGGTCGGCTTTTAGCTTGAAAAATATACGATGGTGCATATTAGCGTTAGCATAGGACAGTAAGAAAGGTACTACTTATTACTGCAAGAGCAGCTGGTGGTAAGGACCTCGGACAACTTAAATGTAAAACATGCTATTGAGACATGTGCCCTCAGTTTGAGGCGTGATTGAAGGTCATTCCAAGATCAAGGACCACAATAAAAAAGACTCCTTTTCCCAGCCTCAGTCCGCACAGCAGGAACCTGGAACCGTATCCAGGCACTGGGTCTGAGGTTGTAAGAGTCACAAACTGGAGCAAATCTGGCAAGTTTAGTGTTTTATTCCGTTATAACAAAATAGCAATAAACAACGGTTTCCTTTTTAATGCCATTCTTAAATAAATGCAACAAGCTGTAGTTTTTGTAGACTGTAAATACACCAACTATATCTTTAGTTTATGATTTGTGTTATTAAATGTGTTCTGCGGCTACAGATATTTATTTTTTGTGGAAATTGGGCTGAAATGGGG
Source organism: Gymnodraco acuticeps (assembly GCF_902827175.1). Taxonomy (NCBI): domain Eukaryota; kingdom Metazoa; phylum Chordata; class Actinopteri; order Perciformes; family Bathydraconidae; genus Gymnodraco; species Gymnodraco acuticeps. The sequence continues at coordinate 56,278 of NW_022990758.1, forward strand.
CTCTTGTGATAGTAAAGGTTGCAGACCCACCATATATATCATACACAGTTTGTGTATATCTATGTATTGCAGCAAAAAACTGTGAAAGGTAAATTGACCATTTTGGCTTTTTAATTCTAATTACAGTACTTACTTCACTTTTACATCATCAACAAAGTTTACATAAGTCCTGTTTAATAATTCAATCTCTCTTCCGGTTCAAACAACTATTGCAAAGTTCTTTTGTTCAGAGAAGACTTGCCGTTTTAAATAAATCACAAATGGATCCTGACTTCTGAGATTCTGAAATGACCCTTTAATCACTCATTTTAACCATAAATCCTAATGCTCTGTTTTTCTGATTTACAGACATCTGACATTGCACAGCAACGAATGAGAATGTGTCTGGAAGGTCTGCCCTTATTTGTCCGTGACAGTGCAGAGAAGCTCTTCCTGAAATGCCTGGTGTGTATGGTTGTCCATTAATCATAAGTCTACATTTAATGTCATACAAGTGCAGTTATTAAGTTTTCCTATAATCATAGATACATCTGTTTTGAAGATGAAGCCTGATTCTCAGGATAAATACTAGACCTGCTACATAACTACTAGTGAACTAGTTGTATAACAGAACAGTTAACATTTTCACAGTAATTATTGTGTCATTGCTGAGCAATCAAACCAGTATTTTATTTGCAGTTATATAATATCCTTATTTGGTAAATAATAATTGCTTATCTGCTTTCTACATGCAGGACACTGATCCGGAAGAAAAGCAGACTGCTGGTGTCAAGATGGGAGTCCTCACTGTTCTCGTAGATGATGGTGGACCTACCCCGTCTCAAATGGTCAACAGTATTGCTGTTGTCTTGGAAGAGACAATTGTACTCTCGGATCTACCAGACATCCCAACTGCATTTGTCTACCTTTTTGGTACTCTATGCCCTGAACATTGAGTTTCCAAAAGAACACAAGTACACTTTTGAGACTGTTCAGCACATCTTCATGGGACTTTCCACCAGTTGCTCACAGCGGATCAGGAGTTGGAAAACAAAGCTCTTAATCTAAGTGAGCATTGGCAAATTCAAAAACGGATTCACAAGATGTCCCCATTTCATTTTCCTGCCTTCACCGCTGTTTGTCACTTGAACATTCAGTTCCCAAAACCCAACTAACTAAACCAACTAACTAACTAAACCAACTAACTAACCCACTAACTAACCCAAATAACCCAAGTTCTTTATCTTTACAGATAAAATGTTAACTAGTAACATGAACATCTTGCTACATTTTCAAAGACATGTTCTCACTCTTAACCAGTTAAGCCCTGAGCCTGTTTTTCAGGTTTCAGGCTCGAAAATGCCACTAACACAACAAATGATATATCTTCACTTCTAAAAGGGGTAAATTAATAATTATTTTTCTCAAAGCAAGGTTACATCTGTGAGTTGGATGTAGAAGTGTCAGAATCAATATAGATGTTTTTATTTTAAAGTAAATTCAGATGGAACATAGTAAAAACATGTAAATTCTAATGTCCACCTAAAAAAAAACCTTTACTTATCGTGAAAACCACCCTTGCATGATGGGTTAGTAGACTAAAAGCTTTAGGAATCCAAACTATAACATATAAGTACCCTGTATCAAGATTGATGCAAAACAAGTGAAATTTGACCTTTTTAGAGAGATTTAGAAAAATAAAGTCTAAGCGGACTCACCTCTGGGTAATTTGGGAACCATCGGTTCCATTTGAACTTTTTCACTGTAAAAATCATTTTATTACTTTGAATTATCACTATAGGTATTCATTCCATCCAAATACAACTGTTGTGAAAAAAAATTAAATAAAACATAGGCTTACTCTTACAGTGAGCCTCTGAATTAGCCCCGAGCGAAAAATGCTAACCTATTACAGCACCGAAAATCACTCCTCGCTCCCTTATTACTTATCCTAGCTGCACATCCAACACATTGTTTATGATCGCAAGGAGACACAGAATCTAACGGTGCCCACCTGAACAGCCCAACACTGAAAGATACAAACTCGCGACGTTATCAACAAAAACGTACATCAAAACGAATGGCGCTAGCGCTAATGCGCTAGGCTAACAATGACTTACCTTCCTCGTTGTCTGGTCTAAACTGGTCTTCAATGGCATTAAAACGATGATGTAGTTAATCCATAGATTAATATCCAATGGGGCTGTGTCCCCTTTGAAATGTTCTGATAATCTATAAGCAATAAAACTGCAATTCCTTTATCTGCTGTCCGCTCTGTGCTCCGTGCGCTCTGGGTCCTGCTGCATTTCCTGCTTCTTTACGCTGTAAACAATAAATGAAGTGGGCTGCGTAATGTACTTAAGTTGGCTGCCATTCTTTATAATTTGCGCAGGACCATATCTCTGGAACCCATTGGTCGATTCGTGTGATTTACACCTTTTTCTTAACCATCAGAACCAATAGAATCGATGGGCAGTTCCCAAGTCTACGTAAACATTACCATAGCGGACGTAATAGAGAAGCAAACGAAGCATATCTGAAAGTGCAAGCCTGGACGGCAATACTTTATACCGAGTATGTTGCCATAAATATGATGATTGATTATCAGTAAAAAATTATACGTGACACAAAGACATTGGATTAACCTTGAGATGCGTTTTTATTCCGTTGAACACAACTTTTGATCACAAATCAAAAAAGGTAAGACGTAATTATTGTAATATTTTTGGAACCGGATGTTGTTTACTTTCTCTTTTCTGGCTGATAGATCCAGGAATTCGAGGTCGGACAGTGATGACATTACATGTGTGGAATCTGTGGAGTCTCAGCTTTAAATCGTATATCTTGTTTGTGCAGTTAAGATAGTAATAAGGGCATTTCTACCGTGTGTTGTGTGTAAAAAAGCGTTAGCATTAGTTAGCATTTTTTCGCTCAATGCTAATTCAAAGGCTTGGTATTACTTTTGTGTTTTTCTTAGCTAACAATTGTTCTTATTGTCAGTTAGCGGAGTTTCTTACCTTTAAAAGGGTATGAAACATTAATAGTTTCATAAATGTTAAGAAGCCCTGAGACATGTGAGAAAAAAAAAACTGTGGGAGGGGTCCACTGGGGGGACCTTCGGGCTTAACTGGTTAAGGCACAAGCACCTTTTTTCTCTAACATTATTTCACATTTTTCTCAAGCTGGCTTGCATACTCGTTGTAATATTGCAAGGACTAGTTAGTAGTTACTGCCACAATTGTTGTCTTGCAGCTGTTTTTTTTTGTATAAAGAGCCATATGAGTAGTGGAAGAGTTGGAAATGGTGTGGTCCCTCAGAGTTGTGTTGGGAGAAATCACTGGCTGTTTACATGCCGTTTTACAGATTGTTCATTTTCGTTATTAAACACTAACTTTGCCATTTGTTATTCCATAGCTGCTATTGTTTTGACAGCAGGCTTATTCAAAGGGTGGTTTGCACATTTTTATGGAACCCTAGCCTTATGGAAGACTTTTAGTGATGGTGTATTTTCAATGTTGTTACACATATTCAGTATCATTGGAAATCTTTGTTTTTTACAGTATTTTTATAACAGAAGTTTGTAATACAAATCTGAAGTTTGTATATGTTTGATACATTTTCTGAAACAAAAATATTAACTTTGCACAACTTTCACTTAATGGAATTGTTAGTATGTAGTACTCAAAATAAGAAGTTTCTATATATATGAAAGGTACATTTTCTAGACCAAAAATAATAACTTGGCATAACTTTCACTTAATGGAATTCTTTGTATGTGGAACTCAAAGTTAGAAGTTTTTAAACGTATGAAAGATACATTTTCCAAACCAAAGATAATAAGTTAGCACAACCTTTACTTATTTAAAATGTTAAGTATGCAGAACTCAAAACTTGAAGTTGTAAAATTTTTGAATGAGTTGTCTCGACAAAATATAATTAGTTGACTCAATTGAAAAGATAAACTTAGAAATGTTAGTTGGCCTCAAAACTTAAAAATCTTGTACAACCTGTTGCCTTGAAATTTTGAGTTGTCCAAACTTTTTTTTTTACAGTGCTCCTCTAGGGGGGTCCGGGGGGATGCTCCCCGGGAAGATTTTTTTAAAATATTGAAGTTAAAAGCATCAATCTTTTGCACTTTAAGAGCAACATGAAGAGATCTATGGATACATCTCTCAACATCCAGATGAAACACAACTGTAATCAGATGTTCTTTTTCTTTATGGATATTTTACAAATCACTCCCCTTTCACACTGTATTCTTGTTTTACTGCCATATAGTATTTCATAACTGTTTTTCCTTTATTCTCTTATTTGTTTTTATAACTATAATGATCATATGAAGATGTGCCGCGGAAATAATCTTTTGAATAATTTGTGACCAAACCGTTTGAGACCCACTGAGATAACTTAGACTAAAGTGAACTATCTAAACACTCAGAGAGTCCTTTAGCTCACCTGAGCCTCTCAGTCTGAGGAGAGGACTCTCCTCCAGCTTGTTGTGGAACAAACAGCTCCGTATGTCCGTTAGTGCAGCTAGCTAACCAGATGCTAACAACACGGTCCCTGCTGCTGGCACCGGTCTCTCTCTCTTGTGCTGTTGACATTATGCAACATGACAGTATGCTGAATTCAGCATTCCCATGAATGTGTCCACGTCCAGCCTTTATTTTATGCTAGCCTTTATAAGATATTAATATTAGTGATACTAGCACAGCTTATTTTTAGAATGTAACCATGAAGGCAGTGTTGGCTGCAGCCAATCAGAAAGCGTTTACAGGTGTCTTCCTGCTCATCAGTAATTCAACAACTTCATTTCTCTCACATATACATCTACACTTCACCCGTCCCGTTACCAATCAATGAAAAAGGTTCTTATTTATGGGTTAACTATCATTTTCGTGTTAACATGTGAAACAGTATGTTTTGTAAATGAAGGCTGGGCGCCACGCTGCCGGTCTATATGCCACAGTGAGCTGCACTCATTAAGGAAGGGAGGCTCAGTGTGGTGAGTTCAGTGTCCTCACACAGCAGACTTACCTGTGTGGTCCACTGAAGCATGGAGGTGAAAAAACACAAAGGTCAAAGTTAGAAATTACAGAGAGCCATGCTACTACAGTCTGTCACAGTTTAATGTAGCACCATGGCTATGGTGTTATTTGTGTGCCTCTATCCTGAGCGCGCAATTTAACATTTTTGAGCACATCAAAAATTATTTTGCAAGCACAACTGACTCTAAGCCCTCTTACAAACTCCTGCTCGCTCAGTCAGTCAGTCTCTCTCTCTCTCTCTCTCTCTCTCTCTCTCATCTCTCTCTCTCTCCTCTCTCTCTCCTCCTCTCTCTCATCTCATCTCTCTCTCTCTCTCTCTCTCACTCTCTTCTCTCTCATCTCTCTCTCTCTCGTCCTCTCTCTCTCTCTCATCCTCTCTTCTCCGTCCTCTCTCTCTCTCTCTCTCACACACAGAGCCGAGCTTGAATGACACAAGCACACTTTTATTTCCATGCAACTCTCTGATTGGTCTGGTGTCTTGCCTCTGTTGCATTCACTGAACACGGGAAATTACAGTCCTGCCGTCCTCTCTAGTGTCATGATGAGGTTCACGTAAAGCACGGTCAATGTATTATATTATTGAGGTAGAATTTTCCGGGGCTACAGAATTGTAGCCAACAATGTGGAATTTATTGGCTTCATATTACACAGATTATGCACAGCGGGAGCAGCAATAACCGTCAAATAATATTTCAGACAGGGGAGCTCCGCACCCCCTGCCTGCCGCTAGGGGGTGCTGCAGCGCCCTCAGCACCCACCTTCCCGCGCCCATGCGCGGCTGAGAAAAGATGTGTGTGTGTGTGTGTGTGTGTGTGTGTGTGTGTGTGTGTGTGTGTGTGTGTGTGTGTGTGTGTGTGTGTGTGTGTGTGTGTGTGTGTGTGTGTGTGTGTGTGTGTGTGTGTGTGTGTGTGTGTGTGTGTGTGTGTGTGTGTGTGTGTGTGTGTGTGTGTGTGTGTGTGTGTGTGTGTGTGTGTGTGTGTGTGTGTGTGTGTGTGTGTGTGTGTGTGTGGCCGTTACGTCACTATGACCAGGAAGAACAAAATGGAAATAGATAAATGTCCAACGAGGCGTTCTGGGGCAGCACAGACAGGTCTTCTCTGTGTTAGAGTTGTACTCCCTACAGGGTGTACTTTGAGGGTTTGTGACTCTGCAGACCGTTTACATGCAGAAAAACCTTCATAACACAAGGGGACGGGTAATAACCAGAAAAGCATACATGGGACCTTTAATGAGCGTGTATTTGGGATACAAAAGTAGTGAAACGTAAATCAATGAAAAGAAAATTGGAGATTTTGTGAAGAAAATAATGGAAAGAGTGTTATAAAAATACAAATCTGAATATGGTAAATTGCCAAGAATGTTTTCACATACGAAGAATTAGCTTTTGTATGTATTTGTGTATACATAAACAAAGTAAGAGGCATTCAAATGTCAAATAAGAGCACATTTATATCAAAACAACTATTTAGAAAAGCTTTCACAAATCAAAGATTGTGCACAAGAAATATAGAAATTTAAAAAAGAACAAGGGTAGAATATGACAGAGTACCATGAAGAATAAAGTACCACTATCTTAATTAAAGTAAAAGAGCTGGACACTTTTAAGGAGTGTCTTCTATGCCGGAATGTGCAAAATAGTCAAAGGAGCCAAAGGGGCATAGGTTAACAGTATGTGGTCAAAATGTAATGCATGTTTGAAATGCTGAAGTAAAAATAAAGCACTAGTTTAAAAGAAGAAATAGCTAAAGTGAAATTGAATATGCAGCAACATGTTTCAAGTTATTTCAGCTCAGTAACTTGTGACTTCTCTTTAAAAAGACTGCACCCGTGCTAACAACACGGCAGCAGCATGAGGACGGTTTGTCATGAAGAGAGAGATTCTCTGATAGGAGACGCTCCGCTCCGTCACGGTCATCTGTGCATCCTGCAGAATAACACACACCTGCTCTATCACTCTATCAACCAGCACTGTGTTTAGTGAGAAACACAAAGAGGATGGGACCTCAGTTATCACACCTGCCCACAGTGAGAGCTGATTACAGGCCTCTGTCTGCAGGAGGAGCTCACTGGGGGGTTGTTAGGAGACTTAACAGGGTGGTGTTCAGGGGCTTATCAAGAGTTTAGACATGGTTAACCAAACATGAACCACTCTCCTGGTTCTTCTATAAACACAACTTTAGCAAACAGAGCTAAAACTGACGTCATTCACTTGAGAGTTACTTTAGATTTGTTTAAATTCCTCCACTACTTTTCTTTCCAAGGATTTTCTAATGTTCTCCATAAAGGCCTGTGAGAATCCATTCTGCTTCATGCCCCGAAACTAAGGGAACAGCGTCTTGATATTATAAACTCTCGAGATATGTTTCAAAGCTAATTGAAGTCCTATCCATCTAATCTTTTTTTTAAATAATATATAATATATACAATATAAATAATTGTAAATGTAAGCTGATATTATTTGTTTCACTTTTTGTTTTATTGTGGTTGCTTTTTCCTGTTGTTATTTATCTTTTGAGTTATTTCTTATTTAAAATCCCTGGTGTTTTGGTACATTATCATTTCATTATTTAATACATTCAATATTACATTTTTTGAATATGTGATTATTAACACTTGTAATACTTTTGTAGTATTCAGCCTTGCAAACAATGTATTTATTGCTTCAATTATATATGATGCACTTTGGGAAGCATGTTTGTTTGAAAGGTCCAATTATATAAATAAATGTAATTAAATTGAGTTAGGGAATTCTTTTTTTGTCATTTCTGTTGCAGCTTTTTTAAGCTTGTATCATTTAAAAAATGTTATCCCTGTTTGTTTGGTTCCTTTTATTTTATATACATGTATTTTTACATGTATTTTATTCATAATTGTATTCTTTTTTAAATAATGTTTTTTTCTGTTATATTGTTTTCAGTCTTGCAACATTTGTATTTATTGTTTCATTTTGATGTGAAGCACTATGGTAAGCATGTTTGTTGGAAGTGATAAAGGCCATAGATACTGTACCTCTGATTGGCCGGGGAGAGTGTTGCAGTGACAGAGGAAACAACCTGCTGCACAACGAAACAGAAGATGAACAATGAAAGAGCAGCAGGGAGCTCTGTGCTTCCTGTGTGTGTCTGCAGCTGGGGGTGCAGAGGGTGTGTGTGTCTGCAGCTGGGGGTGCAGAGGGTGTGTGTGTCTGCAGCTGGGTGTGTGTCTGTAGCTGGGTGTGTGTCTGCAGCTGGGGGTGCAGAGGATGTGTGTGTCTGCAGCTGGGGGGTGTCTGCAGCTGGGGGTGCAGAGGGTGTGTGTGTCTGCAGCTGGGGGTGCAGAGGGTGTGTGTGTCTGCAGCTGGGGGTGTGTCTGCAGTTGGGTGTGTCTGCAGCTGGGGGTGCAGAGTGTGTGTGTGTGTGTGTGTGTGTGTGTGTGTGTGTGTGTGTGGTGTGTGTGTGTGTGTGTGTGTGTGTGTGTGTGTGTGTGTGTGTGTGACAGGTGCTTCATTATTGAATGAAACATTTCAAAATAAAAAATGAATAAAAACAAGAAAAATGTGTTTAAGAGGTTAAAGCAAGAATGTTTTAATGTGCATTAAAAGAGATCAACTAAAGACATGTATAAAAACACAAGACTTAAAAGTAAAATGTCTAATAACAGATAGAAGAAAATAGATCAGATTTGCTTTTATCATACTGTATTTTATTTGCTATTTAAACATTTAAAAGATGCTTAAAACATACTAGGGTAGGGTATTTAAGTGTCCAATAATGTGCAGTATTTGCTTACAGTTATGATTTTGGTATGATTACATACTTCATATGAATCCAGCTGTGTGTTGTTGTGTATGTGCCGTCTGTACAGCAGCCAACGGAAAGGAGTAGAGCCATTAAAATATACATAAATAAACCATTTTAATTTAAATATATTGTGTATAACTCTGACCCTATGTTATAATTATGTAAAATATATTTTATGTCACAATAAATAAATTAAAGCATTCAAAAATAAAACACAAGTTAAACATATTGTTTTAAATTCTGTAATTTCACTTTAAAGTATTTTAGAAAACTACAGCTAGTTCAGAATGAAGTCTAAACTAAAAGAAGGAACATGTATGACATCAAACTGCTGCTACAGACACTGCATGGTCAGCAGATCACTCCGATTACATTACATTTCATTGGGCTGAAGCTTTTGTCCAAACCTACTTACAAAGTGCAAAACCAAAGTTTCAAAGGAGAGTGCATTGTATGTATGTATTGCATGTATTAACTTCAAGCAAGTGGGGTGAATTAGGAACAGAGCCTAAATCTGTTTGTGCTTTTTCTCTCTTCCACCAAGAACAGTCACTGTAATGCATTACACCGGTAGGATTTATTCATGTGTATCATTTTCTGACAAACACAAAGTTGTTACATAATCAGCAGAGATTTGAGGATTTCTCAACACACTCTCTACGGAGGCGAGGGGTTTAGGTGTGATCCTGAGGGTCTGTCCCGACCTGCCCGGGACCTGCAGACTCATTGTGGTGGGGGGGGGGGCAGGTTTCGGTGAACAAGTCTGAGCAAAAGTGTAAGAAAAAGAGGTGTGTGAACATGACATGAATCTGTATGTGTGGTTGGTGTTTGAAAGCTGCGCGAAGAGCGTGTGGTTTCTCACTGGGACTTTTCCAATACATGTGAAACTGTTTTTAAAGTGAGACTTTTAGAATTCTCATGTTAATGTATAACTATAACTAACATTCATAAATTAAACTATTTTTCACTATAGTTGTCGGATTAATACTTCAAGAATGATTCATTTTGACATGCATATATATGCAGAATTAAATATTATAAAATGTCAGTATCAATCACAGACCCTAAACACCTCTAAATGTAACTATGCCTTAATATATGATCAAACATTTAAGAAAAATGCATGCATTTATGATATTTTTGCAAATAATCTGTTGCTTTAATCTTTATCAGCTTTATAAGACAATTTGTTTTTATTTTAAAATAGCAAATACATTGCATTTTTGTTATTAAAAGGGGGCCGGATAGCATTTGAATACACTGCTAGATGACATTAATTGTCTAATTGCATAACAAATAATGGTACTTGTGGGCTATCTTATCTGTCTCCACTTTTTTTGGTTTTTTTCAGACTCTCTAAATAACCCTATATTTTCAAAGTAAACATTTAATAAAACTACTTTTGCTCCCACCATGTTAGTAACATGGCTCACCCTCAGTGAGATTTGAATGAATAATGGTAGATTACATCAGAGCGCCGTCTGGTGGTCAAACGCTGTGTCCACAATGATTCTTAGAATGCTACTGGTTCATATATTTGACTTATGGGACTAAAATACATTTCATGAAAAAGCAAACTGTATTCTAAAAATTGATATATATACAGTGGAGGAAATAAGTATTTGATTCCCTGCAGATTTTGTTAGTTTGCCCACTTACAAAGACATTAACAGTTTATCATTTTAATGGTAGGTTTATTTTTACTAATGAGAGAGAGAATATCAAAAAGAGAATCCAGAAATGGATATTATATAAAAGATAAAACATGGATTTGCATTTAACTGAGGGAAATAAGTATTTGATCCCTTGCAGAATATGTGTTAGATCTTGGTGGACAGAGGTCAGACGCTTCTTGTAGCTGGTCTCCAGGTCTGTGCACATCTCAGGAAGGATGTTGGTCCACTCCTCTCTGAATATCCTCTCCACATCCTTCAGGTGTTGAGGCTGATGCTTGGCCTCTGGAAGCTTCAGCTCCCCAAAGCAGAATGTTTCCACCTCCATGCTGACGGGGGGATGGTGTTCTGGGGTTATAGTCAGCATCTCTCTTCCTCCAAACACGGCGTGTCCAGTTGACGCCAAAGATCTCGATGTTGGTCTCATCTGACCACATCTTCTCCTCCCAAGTCTTCTCTGAATCCTTCAGAGGTTCGTTGTCAAACTTCAGACGGCCTTTCATGTTCCTCTTGAGCAGGGGGGGGGGGGGGGGGGGGGGGGAGGGGGGCTTCAGCCGCTGCAGGGTTTGATCCATTATGGTGTAGTGTGATACCAACAGTTTTCTTGGTGCCTGTGCTCCCAGCTGCCTTGAGATCATTAACAAGTTCCTCCTGTGTAGTTCTGGCTGACCCCTCACCTTTCTCCTGATCATCAATACCCCACGGGGCCAGATCTTGTGTGGAGCCCCCGACCGAGGGCGGCTGATGCTCATTTTGTCTTTCTTCCATTCCTGAATAATGGCACCAACAGTTGTCTCCTCCTCACCGAGCTGCTCTCTGATGGTCTTGTAGCCAGTCCCAGCCTGGTGGAGGTCTACAGTCTGGTCCCTGAGGTCCTTAGACAGCTCTTTAGTCTGGCCCATGGTGGAGAGGTTGGAATCTGATTGGTTGATTCTGTGGACAGGTGTCTTTTATACAGGTAACAAGTTGATGTTAGGAATACTTTCCAAAAGGAAATGGACGTATGTACCGGTCTGAGGGAGCCAGAATTATTGTTAGTTGCAAGGGGATCAAATACTTACTTCCCTCAGTTAAATGCAAATTCAATTATATTCATATCTTAAACTGCACTGTAACTTTTATCCATGTATTTTTTTCTTTTAATGTTTATTTTATTATCTTATCTTTTTAATGACTGATTTTAAATGCCATTTTTTTAATGTCTTTAATTTTTTGTAAAGCACTTTGAATTGATCGGCAAATCGGCAAGGGATCAAATAATGATTTCCTCCACTGTACATCTTGACCTTCTAATGTACAATGCTGTGTTTTCTTTCTTCAAGATTTTAGAATAGAACCCAAAGGCAGATACAACTAAACAGCAATAAGATGCGAAAGACAAATCGAGACTAGAACTTTAAAGTGCATTGGGTTTAATTCAAGTAAATGCTTGTGCCCTAAGAGAGGGTTTACACATTTCAAATGAATTAGCAAACTTGATCCCAATGCAGTTTGTTAAAAGGAGGACAACAATATTAAACTACAGTAGAAATGTCATGACATTTTTACATTACATGTCATTTGTTAGACGCTTTTGTCCAAAGCGACTTACGTACATTCAATACTGTGGACAATCCTCACAGGAGCATTTGGGGTGAAGTGTTTGCCCATACAACGACATGCTGACGGTTTGAACTTGCCACCCCCTGATTCGAAGTCTAGAATTCTATCCACTGAGCCACAGCAACAACACATGCCACCAAGGCAAGCCAAATGTGTGTGTTAATGTACCTGTTGAATAATAAAGCAAATATAGGTTTGCGAGACAACCTTCACAATGGTAGAAACGTTAACATCTATCCAAAAAACCATAACTAAATCTAAAGCCCACACCAAAGTCCTAATTATAACAACATCAATTATTTGACGCACAGAAATGGATCAGGTCAATTCACAGAACTCACCTTTAACAAGCCCCGCCCCGTGGTGACGTCCCCCTTGTTTGGCCTCTGACGCGGCTTGTACACGTAGCCTAGTAGGATGTGTTCATTGAAGATGGTGGCGGTGTGTCAGACTCACTGTCCTGCACATTTGTAAGAATTTATTTACATCTTTTACACATTTCTGATATTGGGTTTGAGTAAATATGTACCATCGTTAATAATGCTCTACTCTGATTGTTTTAATCGCGAGTTTATAACAGGATTTGAACTGTTACTCCTGTTGTTAGCATAGGCTAGTTAGCAAGCTATGCTAACTAAGCACAGATGCTAAGGCTAACTGACCAGGCAGTGAACCTGTTAAATGACGCTGGATCAGTGGCCAGTAACCTCAAACTGCTCTGTTCATGACCCGATCACTGTTACACATGTACAAAATGTTAATGTTGTCGTTTTTGAACAGTTTGTAGGTTACATGTGACTTTATATAGCAATGTTGTGCTGGGATCGGCGTTTGAGGACATGTAGAGAAATGTAGCCTTACCGTTAGCTGTTTAGCTATTCTGGAGCTTTCCTCGTCAGCAGCTTAATGTGTAATTTAATTTCGTGTCAGAGCATAACGTACCAACTAGTTGCCGTATCAACAAGTTTGGATCATGATCAGGAGTTGACAGTATGTATCTCGATAGCTAACTTTGTTTGGTTTCATGTTGACTGTCGGTGTAGCTAACGTTAGCTTGCAACAGATTTTGGTGGATTTATAACCCTGAGCACTTAATAGATCCGGGATCATGTCCGTAGAGCTCCTCCTATCAACAACACTACCCTACTAGCTATTTCTCCTGGTTATCTTCCAGACTAACAAGTGAAGGGGTGCATGTCAGTCCAAACTAGCCCCCCCCGAACTTCCCACTGACAGATGCAAACAGTATGTATCTGAGAAATATAGTTTATCATCAGCCAGAGGTGGATAAAGTACTCAGATCTTGTTCTTGAATAAAATAACATGTACCAGAGTGTAGGGATACTCTGTTACAAGAAAAGGTCCTGCATTCAAAATGTTACTCAAGTAAAGTAGAACAGTATTAGCATCAAAATATAGTACAAATAGTGATTGTGCAGATTGGTCCATCTCAGAATAATATATATATATGTTTTATAATGATTGATCATGAAAGTGTTCTCAAAGCTGGTAAAGGAGCAGCTAGTTTGAATGACTTTGTATACTGCAGGGTAGCTGGTGGATTTACTCCAGGTTTAACAAAAGTCATGTTTTTGTGGCATGTCTGTTAACATCTAACTAACGTTACCAACAATTACCAACAAGCATTTCATATGTACAAATTGTAACTTGTCAGCAGGATTTATTTGACACATTGTATTTGTTAACCAATCAGCAAGTTCCTGTTTAATAACTTCAATCCAAATCCGTTTATTTTATCAGATTAGCAACATTTTCTCATCCTTTGCAATCCCCAATAAAACACATTTACTATGAGGGCATGATGGCATTTGACTTGTTATAATTTTTTAGAAGCCACCAGATTCAAAATTACCCTTTGAGTTGTTTGTGATCCTAAAGCAGGTGCTTTTTTAAATCAAGATTGTTCAGTGACATAATCTCTTTAATATCACCCAGTTTCCTTCTAATTGTGCGTGTGTGTGTGAGAGCTGGCATTCAATTCATTACAATAAGTCAATTGTGTTTAACTGAACATAGTACTGTATCATTTCTCCTGGAGGTGATGAAGGAATTGCCACGTTGCATCGCTGTTTAAATAAGATCATAGCCCACTCCACAAATAAAGGAGTGGCAGTCCATCAGAGGCATTTTGTTTACCACTTCCTCTTGGCTTTTCTTTCCCCAGTGTCGCCTGACTTCAGTCTCTTCAGTTACATCTTCGAGAGTGACCTGGTCCTCGGACCCTTTATCTCTGCAGCCATGCAGCCCCCTCCTTGGACTGGACCTCCAGGAGCCTCTGGCGGCCCTCCTCCTCCTTCTGGGCCCAATATGTTCCGCAGGACCAGGCCTCTCAAGCACTCGGCAGCAGCAGCTACTGCCCCAATGGCACCCACTACTCAACCAATGACAAACCCTTTTGCTTTTGTTAGAGCTCCTCCCCCTATGGCTGCTGGTGGTCTCCCAACAATTCCCAACAGCAACCCTCCACCAATGCAAGCCCCTCCAAACTCCATGTACTCGCAAGCCAGCTCAGGGCTTCCTCCTCAACTGCAGACTCCGGAGGGTGGGTCAGCCACGCCCCCTGGTCCCCTACCGTCCTCTCTACCAGGGGTGACTCTGTTCAACCCTCACAGTGCAGCGGCCCCCGGTGTTTACTCAGCACCCGGCCCGGCAGGATATGCATCCTCACACAATGAACAGGGCTATTTTAATTCTACGGATCAGACACCATCTATGGCCCTGGAGCCCCCACATGCAGCTGCAGCCCCAGCACAGAGTCAGACACCTTTTAACCAGGAGTATCAAGGGCGGCCCCCTTCTCAGCCCATTCCCTTCCAGCCGGTGCCTCCCACCTCCTCGTATTCCCAGTGGTCCCCTGATCACGGTAGTCGCCCTCCGTCAGTGCAGAACTATTTCAAGCCTACTAGCGACCCACCGCCACAGCCTTTTAATTTACCTCCGCAGACCCAGATGTTTTCCTCCCTGAGCCCATCACCTCATCACAACGCCCCCACCCCTCCAACACAACCTGCGCATCCCCAGTCTCAAGCTCAGTTTCCTCCCCAGAACCCCGTAAACGCCCCCAGCTCTCAATGGCCCGACCCAAATGCACCGCAGCAGCATAACTCTCACTTCCAAACTCAGAGCTACTTCAGTCAGAGCTCCGCCCCCCAGGACTCGTGGTTCAACATGCCTCCGCAAGACTCAGGCTACCACCAAATGGGGACCGGCCTGGCCCACCCTCAGCCCCGGCCCGAGTCTCATGCGTCCAACACTGGGGCTGGTTCTGCTCCAGTCCCATACTCGCAGGAGTCTGGTTCCCTCTCAATGTTCTTCAAAGACAGCGATGTGGAAAATGAAGAAACACTGGCTGGAGATAGAAATAAAGCTGTGAACGGTATTCCTGGATCCCTGCAGCATCACAGCCACCCCAGCCAATCAGATGCTCCTCTGCAGGATCACTCACACCTACCATACATGAATGAAGGCTGCCACCCACCACAGCCCAGCACCCAGGAGCCCCCTGATCCGCAGAACGACCACATGGAGAATTTGGAGTGTGTCCCGAACCAGGAAGTATTACCCAGTGAAATGCATGGCAGCCCGCCTGTTGCTACTGCTGCAGCCCAGGGAGTAGACCAGTATGAAACTGGGCCAAACCTGGAGACTCCAGGTTCGATTCCACGTCCAATTAGATCTGCCAGTGTGTCCTCCAACTACAGCAATATGAGCCATGGCAGTGGAAGCGGCACCCGGCGGCACCAGGGAGTCGTGGGAACCTTTATTCAGCAGGAGAGTCCACGTCTCACTGAGGACGCTAACCTGCCTGCTGCCACTGGGGGCTACTTTGAGCAGATTGATACTTCCCCAGCTGGAGCTATGGGTGCACCTCCGAGCCCCCAGGAGCAGATGTGGGCCCCCACACCCAGCCCGCCCAAACCAACCGGCATCTTCCAGGCCAGCGCTAATAGCTCCTTTGAACCTGTGCGCTCTCATGGAGTAGGGGTGCGCCCTGCTGAAGTTGACAGGGCTAACGTGGTAGCGGAAGGTCGTGCAGAAGCTCCGCCTGGAAACCTAGAGCAGCCGCCAGATAATATGGAAAATATTTATGGCCAAGGACATCCTTTGCCTGCTGGGCCTGGAGGTGGTGTTCCTCATCTGCCTCACCCAGTGCTCCTTCCTCACTCTCGACCTTCATCCCGGGCTTTTGGCGCCAGTCGGCCCTGTGAGAGCCCGGCCACCACTCTGTGGGCCCCGCATGATCCTGCTAGCTTGGGCGCTAACATCCTCCTAGCCCCCGCTGCCCCGACAGTTCTCGCCCCTTTACGAGAGCCCAGTGTGGACGTGATCCAACCTCCAGAGGACGGCCCTCTGGACCTGCAGCCCCCACAGAGAACCCAAGCACAGCAGCACTCAGAAAACCTTGAGAACCCCCCACAGGTGAGTGCGGCGGAACCGGCTGACCTCCATGGCAACCTGGGATATGCTTCTCTCCTTGTTGCCGACTCGATCCAGCAGCCGGTTTTGATTGCCCCGCCTGTGTCCAATTACAGCATGATTCCCCCCAGTACTGCTGCTCAAGCACCAAGCCTTAAGGAGACCACCCCCCCTGTGAGGCCACTCCCACAGGGACAGGGTGCCAGTACCTCCCAACCACCTCCTGTAACCTCTGATCAGAATAAATTGTTCACACCTGGACCTTTAAGCTTCAATCCTTCAGCTTCTAATCACGGCCCGCTCAATCTGACCCGAGACTATGCGGACTCGGCGATGTCAGACCTGCCTCAGTCTCAGCCTGCCCGCCCTCCTCTCTCAAGGGGCCAATCATTTGTTGGAGAGGGCCTTTCTGCTCTCCAAGTTAATCCACAAGCTTCTCTCGCAGCCGCTCCTGTCTCTAATCATAATCAGCCTTCAAATTACGAACTGCTTGATTTTTCTATGCACCAATCACAAGCTCACATCCCAGCCTCTCAGCATGAGTCTCCACAGTCCAGTAATGGATTTTACCTACAGGTCACCAAAGACGCTCAGCAGGGGGGAAGAGCGATGGGGAATATCCCTGTCCAGACCCCTGCCTCTTCTTCTTCTACCCCACAGGTACCACCGGCCCCCCCTCAAGCAGCTGCAAACATCCAGCCTCCTCCAGCTGAAGCTCCTCAAACGTCTCAGGCTGCACCGCCGGGACCACATTATGCTGCTCCGGTTCCTGTGAGTGCAGCACCCCCCTCCCGTGACCAGTACCCACCTCCGGCACCTGCTGCAGGGGATGCATACCCTCCAGGACCTCCAGGACCTGCACCTCCAGGAGCTCCCCAGCCTGCTCCTGGTGAGCCCCCTCGACCACCCTCCTCTGCAGGCAGCCAGCAGGGCTATGGGCCCCCTCCTCCTCCAGGGCCAGGGCAGATGTATGGTGGCTATTATGGTAATTATGGAGAATACCCGGACGGCAGAGCAGCTTATCCTCCTGGCCAGTACCCGCCTCAGCCTCCTGGCCAGTACCCGCCTCAGCCTCCTGGCCAGTACCCGCCTCAGTCTCCTGGCCAGTACCCGCCTCAGCCTCCTGGCCAGTACCCGCCTCAGCCTCCTGGCCAGTACCCGCCTCCTCCACCACCCGGGGATCCTAGAGCACAGCAATATTATCCAGTATGTGAAAAGTCCTTTTAGTTTTTAAATGCAGAAGAAGATCATGCATGACCAACTGCAGCCATCAAATGAAAGAAATGTGACCTAAAGTGTTTTATCTCTCAGGATGGTTCGTACAGGGGCAGAGCTGATCCGTGGTACGGCAGATATGAAGGACAGACGGCAGCTTATCGGGATCCAAACCTTCAGTACAGAGAGCCTCAGCCGGAGAGACCCAGCTCCAGAGCCAGCCAGTACTCTGACCGCTCCTCCTCCAGGTCTGTGATACGCTGGCTCAGTGATGGAACATTAACTCAAGTACTTTATTTAATTACAAATTAGACATACTTGTAGGTAGTTAAGTATTTCCATTTTATGACCCTTTATTTTTCTACTTCCTTACATTTTAGATGGAAATATTGCACTACTTACAGTAGTGTAAAGGGCAGTTGGAATGAGTTATCCATTAGTCGATAAAAAATTGGATGAAAACTATCTTGATTAAAACTTATTTTAATTGTTCCAGCTTC
Organism: Gymnodraco acuticeps; assembly: GCF_902827175.1. Lineage (NCBI taxonomy): Eukaryota > Metazoa > Chordata > Actinopteri > Perciformes > Bathydraconidae > Gymnodraco > Gymnodraco acuticeps. The sequence continues at coordinate 74,511 of NW_022990758.1, forward strand.
CCAAATGTGCTGCTTTTTCTTATTTGTTTTTCATTGACACTTTCAATACTTAAAGTCACAATTTATACCCACTTTTAAAAGCAGTTTTTAAGTGTCTTACTTAAAAAGAGAATATATTGCTAACTAAATAAGGTTCCCTTGATGGGTATATGTTACACGTACATTTAAAAAAATCCCTGATAAGTATGTTTTAGCTGGTTTTTTTTGTATCTTACCTGTAAATATCACCTATTTCCTGCTTTCTCCCGCAGGCAAGGCTATCCTGAAGATCCCAACAGAGCAAACCAAAGTGCCTACAATGAATATTATGCAGATTACGCCAAGCACTATGATTATGGAGGTAAGAGCTCAGGTTAAAAGTATTGGATGGTAAACATAATGATGCATAATTTGTTCTAAAATAATGGATATTTTCTGTTTGTAGCATACAACTATGGAGCGTATGACCCGCGATACAGAGCATACTATGATCAGGCCTGGGCTAATTATGATGAAAGCTGCAGAGGCAGAGAAAACTACTATAATCAGCAGCAACAAGCGTATCCTGCCAGGTATGCACAGAAAACACATTGTGTACATATAAATTACATTATTACATGTTGTGTTGTGGTGTAACGTTTCATCAATTTATATGGAAATGATGGAAAAATGTATTTAAAACGTTTAAAAATGGTTAACCTTTTGTTACATGTATTATGTAGTTTTTTTGCAAATTGCTTGATTCAACTGTAGTTCTGTATCTCCTCTCACAGGAAAGAGGGCTTCGATGATCAGTGGCGGTACTACCCCGGTTATGATGCCAGTTTTGATGATGATTACCGTCGCCGTGGAGAAGCGTTCGTGGATGACTTTGACCGCCGCAGTGTCCACAGTGAGCAGTCGGCCCACAGCGTGCACAGCGCCCACAGCAACACCAGCCGGAGGAGCAGCTTCAGCTCACGATCACAGCCGGTAAAACAGCACATATTCTTCTGAATGCATATGTTATGTACTGTCAGATCCGCTTTCAGGGAGTCTAATGATCCTTTTTGGCTCTCAGCTGCTTCATTCAACAGTTTCTTGACAATTTAAGCCTTTATTTGTAAGGAAGTTAGCTAAGATAAGATATACCTTATTGATCCAAATGTAATATCAGGACCAGCTGCACTATTTACTCGACACTATTGCATACAGTTCTTAGCATTGTCCAAGTGATTATCTCAAGCATAGGATAAAAAACTGGCCTTGCACCTCTTTCTGAAACCAAAATGTCTTGGTATCAAACTAAAGAAATGGCCAACTCTGCTCTTTTGAAATGAGTTTTAAAAGTATTCCTGTTTTTTAAGTTCGCTTTATTTTGAATTTCTTATCTTGCAATTCCGATAATTACCTCCATTTGTCCCCCCCCCCCTGCAGAGCCAGGTGTACAGAAGCCAGCCTGACCTGGTGTCAGCCGTCTATGACACCACCTCTTCCACTCTGGCTGTGGACTACTCCTACGCACAGTACCAGAACCACGCCGATGCTACACAGAACTACAGCCAGTACCTGTACCCCTCCGAGTACAACGCAGACAGCACCTGGACCGCCCCCGAGCAACGTGAGTACACCGTTCTAAGGTTGGGTTTGATTTGTCAGTTTAGCCCCACAATGCCTTGCGGCAGCAACATTAACCGTGACACAACATTCGGCCGCTAACGGAAACAACCGATCGTGACCGAGAAATGCGGATCATGTCACTGTGCTTGTCCAACATTTAACAACTTAGACCAGTGGTTCCCAAACTGTTTGTGCCCAAGGCACACCAAAGGACAAGTAAAAATCTCAAGGCACACCTATTGTGCAAAATAGCCCTTATAACACGTGTTATCACTCATATCATGTACAATATCTGTAAATGTGCATAATTATTTACTAATGCCAAATAAAATGTGACAAAGACAACTATATTACTCGTGAAATATTTATTAACGAAATATTTCAGAAATTAATTTGAAACGTTATCAAATTAGGCTTCATCAAAGCAGCAACACACTCATGTAAACCAGACAGGTCACAACATTAAAAATGAGGCAAAGGAAACTCAGCAGACATTCAGCACAGAGAACTGTCAATGCAAGGAAGCTGCATTGCATGGTCCTGAACTACAAATTATAAATGTAACATTTCAGCATTGAAACATGTGCTATTGTAAATATTTTTGCCGACTTACAAATTAGTGAGATACATGTTCCTGTCGGGGCGCACAGATTTTTTTAATCCTTGGTGGCACTGAGGAGAGGGCCACTCGCAAGTCCTGCTCAACAGAGAGCCGTGACCTCCTGTTGTTCTTCATGTAAACCAGAGTAGAGAACGCCAACTCCAGAGATGGGGTCGTTACTAAAAAAATGTAATATATTACATATTACTTAAAAAAAAAAGAAGTAATATATTACACTACTTTGTTACTATCTACATAAAGTAACTCGTTACTTTACTCGCCGAGCACGTACGAACTGCGCATGCGTGAGTGGCAATAACTTTTCTTACCAGCAGGCGGCGGTAGTGTGTATTTGTCATTCAAAACAGGCAACAATCGGAAGACAGAGAAGAAGAACAGACTGCATGATATAAACAAAAAAGCATGTGTTCTTTGCAGGTGTTTGTTGAGGTTTGACCACGTGGTGTTTACAGCAGTGGATAACAGCTTCTGCCCTGGACACAGTTTGCACCTCACCGTCACATTCCTGTCTATTCTTCGGACGAACTCAAAGTAATGGGCATACCTCCACCCCTGGAAAGTTATCGCTGACTCAGCCATGTTTATGCAGCACTGCACGTGGAGATGTGGACGCGCAAGTCGCACGCGCAGATTACGTACATATAAACCTACAAAGTACTGATATAGTAAATAAAAAAAGAATTATTTTTGTGTAGTTGTATATTGCAATAATAAAGTATGGTTGTCCAGTGTTTCGCACAGATATGAAATATACTTGGGCGGGTGGTGGCAAGGAAGGGGGGGGGGGGGGTATAATCATTTTGCACAAAGATGGCACTGTTTGTCAGAGCACTTCATCCTTCTGGGATTTCATGAAGAACAGCTCCAACGCCTGTGTGTATGGGAATGCCTCTGGTGCTGGTCCATTAACTGCCAGTGTTTCCCACAGATCTGAAATATACTTTGGGGGGTGGTGGTAGCGGGGGGGGTTGAGGTGACGTGCAACAACATTAACCTTTCTGTTGGTCGCTTGTTAGCAGACCCTTCACGCGATGGCAGAGCGAACAGGTACAGGTACAGGCAGGGTCCATAATGATAGCCCTATAGTTTAAATCTACTACCCACACATGAACATATGGAAATGGGTTACTATTTAAAAAATAAATGTATTTATTAATGTATTTAGGAACCTATCCATGTGATTTTTAGTGGGGGTCGACCTCAAATCCTCTAGGGGGGTCCAGGGGCATGCCCCCCCGGTAAGATTTTATTTTTTATTTTGGAGTTAAATGCATCAATCTGGTGCATTTTTCCTGGCGGGATTTGAACTCACAGCCTTCCGATCTTCAGCCCACCTCACTATCCATTAGACCAATCACTACCCTCTCAAATGGAAATATGTGTTTACATAAATGGTGACCACACCGTTTGAGACCCACTGAGAACTTAGACTAAGTTAACTATCTAAACACTCAGAGTCCTTTACCTCACCTGAGCTGAGGTTATCCCGAGCTTGAATGACACACAGAGACCAATCAAGGGCTTTGATTTATGATCTGTATGACAGTGGCCATGTCGGCAGGCCACATCATGTGGACAGCCAGTCACCCTGTGTGAGGCAGGCCACTTAACAGGCCAGAAGGAGGCGAGATCAGAGCAAGGGAGCGAGGGATCATTGTCTACAAGTTAATCGATCGCAGATGGCGTCGTGGTCACGGACGAATAAAAAAAAAATATATTAAAAAAAAAAATGTATAAAAAAAAAAAAAAAAAACTAAATGGGTCGCGAAATATACTTGGACGGCCGTTAATATACCTGGGCGGCCCGCCCAAGTATAGTCTATGTGTGGGAAACCCTGTTGTCACAAAATCCCACGGCACACCCGGACTTGCCTCACGGCACACCAGTGTGCAGCGGCACACTGTTTGGGAACCACTGACTTAGACCATAGCTTGCCAAAGTGCTTTGTTTTGACCGGTCAACACTATAATAATCAAAAGGAGAAATATTAACGGATTTTTTTTTACTGTAAAAGGATTAAATAAAGTCAACTTTTCACAGTGTGTGTCATACGTATTAGGATTCATGTGGATTAATACGTGTGGACCGTAGGGGGAGGGGGACAACAATAAGTTTCACTTTACTTTTTTATTTCAGTTCCAATCTTGGTAATAAAGAATATATGATTCACTGCTGTCTACGTTCATAAAGCCCACATAGAACAACACCATAAGAACGCTCGGTACAAAGTATCTATGTGCGCTGTAGTAGTCCTCTGTACAGAGAACTGTAGCGTCACAGCAGACGCATATTAATAATATCCGCTGGAGCATCATAAACACATCTGATAGTTTCAGTGCAGTCGGATTCTCTTGAAGCCTGGTCGTCTTTTCCTAAGTCCTTTTGAATTCTCCTAGCCACTATTCCTCAACCCTGTGACGTCCCTAAATCGACCAGAAGTCTGGCATTTGCACAGAAAGTTGACTAGAGTTCATTCATAGACTTCAAATTCCACCTCCTCTTAAGGCCCTGCCACACCTACCCGGTTTTGGGAGTCAGGGGCTGTCGGAGGCAGTCGGGCATTCGCGGCGCCCTACTCAGGTTGGTGTGTCCCGCACCGTCGTTGCTTTACGGCACATTTTCACACCTCCCGCGGCCGATTCAACATGTTAAATCGGCCGCGGGAGGTCTGAAGGCCGCTACACACCAACCTGAGACCAAAGAACGCGTACCGAAGGCATCCGACTTTTACGTCCGCTACGTCGCCTGCGCCGCCCGCCTACGCCGCCCGCGTACGCCGCCCGCGTACGAACACACCGCAAAGACTTCAGTTGACGAGTGGCAATAACTGACCTTACCAGCAGGCAGCGGTAGTGTGTATTCGTCATTCAAAAGAGGCAACAGCCGGAAGACAGACTATACACCGAGAGAAGAAGAACAGGCTGCGTGATATAAACAAACAACAAATAGCATCTGGGTTCCATTTTCACTCGGCCATTTTCACAAAATTGGGTAGGTGTGTCAGGGCCTTTACTCTGAGTGATGTTTCCTCTATAGCTCCTCCTCGTCCTGCAACCCCAGAGAAGTTCAGCATGCCCCACCGCTGTGCCCGCTTTGGCCCCGGTGGTCATCTGGTCCAAGTTCTGCCCAACCTGCCCTCAGCTGGCCAGCCTGCTCTCGTTGATATCCATAACCTGGAGGTACATTTAACTGATAATACTTCAGCACCTTACTGTGGGAAGATTTGGTCCACTGTTTGTAATGAATGAAGCAGCGGTAAGGGATTGAAACATGTAAAGGTGTAAACATGACTGTTAGACAAACAGACTAATGATTTTCTTCAGTCTCTGTAGAATCTGTTAGATATGTTGCTCAACCTTACAGGTATAAATTAGAACATATAACCTTTCCAGTTGCATCCTGTTTTTCCTTCTGAAAGTTACACTATGTTTAGGCTGTATAAAGCAGCATTTTAATCCATTTCTCTATTTGCAGACAATGCTGCAGGATACCCCCGAACAGGCAGAACTGCGGGCTTTCCCTGGCCCTCTTGTGAAGTAAGTGCATTCTGCCCTTTCTGTACACCTCTAATAGCTTTGAGTCATTGAGCTTTAAAGAACAAGGCTGGAAAAGTATTTTATTGTTATTGTAAACAGAAAGCCTTTCACACTTTATTACTTCTTTCACGTCTCTGTATTTCTCCACACAAAGCCCATTGTGTCCTACAGAAAGCAGTCATATATATACAGTGGGGCAAAAAAGTATTTAGTCAGCCACCAATTGTGCAAGTTCTCCCACTTAAAAAGACGAGAGAGGCTTGTAATTTTCATCCTAGGTATACCTCAACTATGAGAGACAAAATGAGAAGAAAAAATCCAGAAAATCACATTGTCTGATTTTTAAAGAATTTATTTGCAAATTATGGTGGAAAATAAGTATTTGGTCAATAACAAAAGTTCATCTGAATACTTTGTTATATACCCTTTGTTGGCAATGACAGAGGTCAAACGTTTTCTGTAAGTCTTCACAAGGTTTTCACACACTGTTGCTGGTATTTTGGCCGATTCCTCCATGCAGATCTCCTCTAGAGCAGTGATGTTTTGGGGCTGTCGCTGGGCAACACAGACTTTCAACTCCCTCCAAAGATTTTCTATGGGGTTGAGATCTGGAGACTGGCTGGGCCACTCCAGGACCTTGAAATGCTTCTTACGAAGCCACTCCTTCGTTGCCCGGGTGGTGTGTTTGGGATCATTGTCATGCTGAAAGACCCAGCCACGTTTCATCTTCAATGCCCTTGCTTATGGAAGGAGGTTGTCACTCAAAATCTCACGATACATGGCCCCATTCATTCTTTCCTTTACACGGATCAGTCGTCCTGGTCCCTTTGCAGAAAAACAGCCCCAAAGCATGATGTTTCCACCCCCATGTTTCACAGTAGGTGTGGTGTTCTTTGGATGCAACTCAGCATTCTTTCTCCTCCAAACACGTCTAGTTGAGTTTTTACCAAAAAGTTCTATTTTGGTTTCATCTGACCATATGACATTCTCCCAATCCTCTTCTGGATCATCTAAATGCTCTCTAGCAAACTTCAGACGGGCCTGGACATGTACTGGCTTAAGCAGGGGGACACGTCTGGCACTACAGGATTTGAGTCCCTGGCGGCGTAGTGTGTTACTGATGGTAGCCTTTGTTACTTTGGTACCAGCTCTCTGCAGGTCATTGACTAGGTCCCCCCGTGTGGTTCTGGGATTTTTGCTCACCGTTCTTGTGATCATTTTGACCCCACGGGGTGAGATCTTGCGTGGAGCCCCAGATCGAGGGAGATTATCAGTGGTCTTGTATGTCTTCCATTTTCTAATAATTGCTCCCACAGTTTATTTCTTCACACCAAACTGCTTACCTATTGCCGATTCAGTCTTCCCAGCCTGGTGCAGGTCTACAATTTGACAGCTCTTTGGTCTTGGCCATAGTGGAGTTTGGAGTGTGACTGTTTGAGATTGTGGACAGGTGTCTTTTATACTGATAACGAGTTCAAACAGGTGCCATTAATACAGTTAACAAGTGGAGGACAGAGGAGGCTCTTAAAGAAGAAGTTACAGGTCTGTGAGAGCCAGAAATCTTGTTTGTTTGTAGGTGACCAAATACTTATTTTACCGAGGAATTGACCAATTAATTCATTAAAGATCCTACAATGTGATTTCCTGGATTCTTTCCCCCCATTCTGTCTCTCATAGTTGAAGTGTACCTAGGATGAAAATTACAGGCCTCATCTTTTTAAGTGGGAGAACTTGCACAATTGGTGGCTGACTAAATACTTTTTTGCCCCACTGTATATGTATATATGTAAAAAATCAATAATATATGTTTTCTTTTATTTTTGTTGTTTTTATTACTACTACCAAGCCGGTAGCCACTAAGCACTGCTAACCTGTTATTTTGTATTATTCTTATCCTTGTGTGAACTCTCATCTTTTCCTTCCTATGATCCTCTCTTGTTCTTTTGCTGCTAGAGCACCTGCATTTCCCTACGGAGATCAATAAAGGTTAATCTTATGTCCTCCACCAGGGAAGAGACCCATAAGGTGGATGTGATCAAGTTCTCTCAGAACAAAGCTCTGGAGTGCGCTCGGGACAACAACCTCCTTGACCGGGACTCTGCCCGCCTGCTGTGGGACTTCATCATGCTGCTCTGCAGGCAGAACGGGGTGAGGCTGGGAACTCAGGTGGAAATATGTCAAAGTGAGAATGTGTATATTTTTCTAAAACACCTTTCCCACTGTCACTCTTGTTTCTGTAGACGGTGGTCGGCACGGACATCGCTGACCTCCTGCTGAAGGAGCACCGCTCCGTCTGGCTCCCGGGGAAAAGTCCTAATGAAGCCAACCTGATAGATTTTAACAACGAGCCGCTGGCTCGAGCTGAGGAGGAGCTGGGCGCCGGGCCGCTGTCTCTCCTCTCCGACACTTTCATGATCGTCCCAGAAAACCTGGGCAAGGAAACTGAACGCTTCAGAGAGCTGCTGCTGTTTGGCCGCAAGAAGGTAGAGAACAAGTCCCAGCTCTGCTCTCCAAACTCTGGGAGAGGGTCACATCAGCCCTGCTGAGTGTGTCTTCACCGGTTAACAGGAAGACCTTAACATTTCACTGATTACTTGTATATATTTATTTTATGCGTAATACGTAATTTAATTTATTTGCATTTTAAGAAGTTATATGGTTAGAGTCCAAACAAAGCAAAACAAATTAAGATAAAAGATTTAAAAAAAAATATGATTTAAAATGCAAATCAACAAAGAAGAGGAAGAAATAGAGCTAATTACTTATTAAATAACTTCTAAAATCAAGGTTAAAAAACATTTTAATTATACTTTTATTTACTTTTTTTAGCATTGTATTTGTATTATTGTAATTCTCTAGCTGGATGTCATTGCAGTCCTGTTTCTGTTTAACCATGTCAGGCACTTTCTAGTTTAGTTTGAAAAAGTGCTCTATAATATAATTATTTGTTATTATCATCATAATTAAAGTCACATAACTAGCATCTTGTAAAGTCTTAAATGAGTTACACTTTGTCTGTGAAATAGGATGCACTAGAAGCAGCTATGAAGGGGGGCCTCTGGGGCCACGCCCTGCTGTTGGCCAGCAAGATGGACAACAGGACACATGCACGCGTCATGACAAGGTAAAGCAGCAATTACATTAAAAAGCTGTGACTTCATAGCTGCACCCACAGTGTGTTATATGTCTTATTTAATATGTGTGTGTCCTGTTCTGTGTAGGTTTGCCAACAGTCTGCCCATCAACGACCCCCTGCAGACGGTGTACCAGCTGATGTCAGGGAGGATGCCGGCCTCAGCCACTGTGAGCTTTTCTCTCCTTTTAGCCCCTCCATATTCTTCTGTATTACTCCTCAGAAGTGGCACAAGAAGTGTGTTTTCAGGGTGTGCGACCCTGTGTTTCTCTATTGCCTTCCAAGTGAAGATATGTGTTATTTTCATGCAGTGCTGCGGAGAGGAGAAGTGGGGCGACTGGCGCCCCCACCTGGCCATGGTGCTGTCTAACCTCACACACACTCTGGACCTAGATACCCGCACAATCAGCACCATGGGAGACACTCTGGGTAGGAATGCATCAAAACTCAATCTGGCTGCATTCAACTATATAATAACAATAATAATAATAATAACTTTATTATACAGCACTTTTCAAAACAAAGTTACAAAGTGCTTTACATGGATTCAAAGTAAACTCCTCTGTGTGGGAGATACATGTATGTAATGTCCAGGTCCATTAGGGGCTGTAATATATACAACGTTTCAACAATAGCAACAATAACACAAATGGATAATATAAAGTGATTACAAATAAAACATGGATGTAGAGTAAAACCGAGTAGTGGCATTATTAGTTTTTAAATAAGAGATGAGTTTTACGAAGTGATTTAAAAGATGAAACTAGTATTGTTTTCATTCTGAACCACAACAAAGACTTTTCCTCACATTCTGTCGGTCCCTGCGTTGTTTCGCTGCAGCTTCCAAGGGGCTGATCGATGCGGCTCATTTCTGCTACCTGATGGCCCAGGTGGGTCTGGGAGTTTACACAAAGAAGAGCACCAAGATGGTTCTGATTGGCTCCAACCATAGGTAAGAGATGGAGGCAGGTACACACTAGGGCTGTACCCGAATATACGAATATTCAGTCGTTGGCCCACTATTCGGTTTTCAATTTTGTTATTCGGATATTCTTTTTTTTTCTTTTTATTGAATTTATTGAAATCTCCAATATCAACGTAAGAGCTTGTGCCTCTTCGGGGGGTGCTAACACTTAACCATACACTTTATCCTTTACTTTCTCCGTCTTTATATGTAGATATTTATTTTCTCCGTTAATCTCCGCTCCTTTTGTCTGTCACGTTGTTTCCATAGCAACAACAACTTCCTGTCAACAGCGCTAACTCTATGTATGTCCATACAAAATAGGAAGCCAAGCCAAATTACACTGTAATCTGAGTTTTTTTCATTTGAACTGTATTGTCATACTATATCTTAGATATTTTATTTAAGTGTATTTGAAGTGTACTAAGTATTATGTTCGTAACCTGTATTTAAATCAGGCTTTATAATTATTTGAGTGGCCGAGATCATGTAAGTGTATTTCAAGTGTACTACTGTATGTATTAATTTATTGAGCTGTACTTAAATCAGGTTTTAAAATTGTTTGACTGATAGAGATCATGCAATGTTATTATTTGTTTATTGATTGTTATGAACCTGCCTGAGGACCACAGATGGAAATTAGCTATTAGCTATAATCTGGCATATTGCATCTCTTCTCTTTGCTAAGATTAATGTATTTGTACGTATGGTCCTTCTATAAATAAATAAATAGATACATATATATATATATATATACTTAAGACATATATACAACTGCAACGAAAGTAACAAACATAATATCCTTTTCAATTTCAAAGAAGATAAATTGGGTTATTTACATTAACATATAACTATGAAACAACAATACTGTCGAATAACAAAATGAATGCCTTGAATAAACCGAAATACACGTGTTGAAGCCGAATATTCGCTGCTGATTACTACCGAATATCCGGAGCCCGAAAAATGGTATTCGGGACAGCCCTAGTACACACACGTTCAAGGTTCTTTATTTTGTCATATGAACATAGCAACAGTGTAGTTATGCCGATGACATTCTTAGGTCACAGGCTTCTCCAACAGTGCAACACAATAATACAGATAAACAGAAAGATATAGTGCAGGTAAATAATAAATACAAAAAGAAAAATAGTTTGAAATAGTGCAATAAGAGTCTATAAGCGCATTCACACCAAGTACTTTTCCCACAAAGGTTTCTGAGAACTCTTTAGTTCTCATGAACTAAGTACAGATCGCGTTCACACCGGAATAAGTTCCTGGGGGTGGATTAGGCAAATGAAGCGAAATGAAGCCGCTGACGTCACTTCTTCTGCTTTGGGTTTACCGGCAGGCCGCAAACAACTTCACGGCGTATACTGTCGCCCAAAATCCCCGGCCGGAAGTCCCCGGAGTTGGGGACTGGCTTCAGTAGAAGCTGCTGGGACTCCCAGCAGCTTCTACTGAAGCCTTCCGAGTAAATCGCCAGAACGCCGACACCTCCTCATCTCCACTGCTCCCATGTTTTTTTTTATGTTGCCATAAGTTAGTCTCTCTGCGTTTCTGCGCTGGGCTAATGCTAATGCTAATAATGCAATGCGAGGATAATAAAATGGCGGCTTCACAAAACATTTTGGGAGTTTGACGGGGCGTGGTTTGCAATCCGCCCAGCCAATCAGACACAGGAACCTTTTTCTCCCACGAAATTCCCTGCTCTCTAGCAGGGACTGAAAAGGGGGTAAAAAAGGTTCTTTAGAACTAATTTAGTTCCTGGGACTTTTTGGTGTGAATGCAACTAAATCGTAGTTCTCAGGAACCTTTGTGGGAAAAGTACTAGGTGTGAACGCGCCTTATATGCAAGTTTTTGGAATGATATATTAGATAAATAGATCAATAATGACTAAGTAGCAGATGAATATTGTGGATGTTGTTTCAACAGTTCAGGTGTTTAACAGTCTTATGGCTTGTGGGATGAAGCTGTCCCTGAATCTGGTGGTTTTAGTCTGGATGCTGCGGTAACGCCTGCCAGACGGCAGCAGACAGAACAGTTTGTGGCTGGGGTGATGGGGGTCTTTGGTAATCCGGAGGGATTTCCTGAGCCGCTGGGAGTAAAGGTCCTCCATGGATGGCAGCTCCATCCTGGTGATGTTCTCTGCCGTTTTCACCACCCTCTGTAAAGCCTTACGATTAAGGGCGGTGCAGCTGCCGTACCAGGCCGTGATGCAGCCAGTCAGGATGCTCTCTATGGTGCACCTGTAGAAGGTCAGGATGCTCTCTATGGTGCACCTGTAGAAGGTCAGGATCCTCTCTATGGTGCACCTGTAGAAGGTCAGGATCCTCTCTATGGAGCACCTGTAGAAGGTCAGGATCCTCTCTATGGAGCACCTGTACAAGGTCAGGATGCTCTCTATGGTACACCTGTAGAAGGCCAGGATGCTCTCTATGGTGCACCTGTAGAAGGTCAGGATACTCTCTATGGTGCACCTGTAGAAGGCCAGGATGCTCTCTATGGTGCACCTGTAGAAGGTCAGGATGCTCTCTATGGTGCACCTGTAGAAGGTCAGGATGCTCTCTCTGGTGCACCTGTAGAAGGTCAGGATCCTCTCTATGGTGCACCTGTAGAAGGTCAGGATGCTCTCTATGGTGCACCTGTAGAAGGTCAGGATACTCTCTATGGTGCACCTGTAGAAGGTCAGGATCCTCTCTATGGTGCACCTGTAGAAGGTCAGGATACTCTCTATGGTGCACCTGTAGAAGGTCAGGATACTCTCTATGGTGCACCTGTAGAAGGTCAGGATCCTCTCTATGGTGCACCTGTAGAAGGTCAGGATCCTCTCTATGGTGCACCTGTAGAAGGTCAGGATGCTCTCTGTGGTGCACCTGTAGAAGGTCAGGATGCTCTCTGTGGTGCACCTGTAGAAGGTCAGGATGCTCTCTATGGTGCACCTGTAGAAGGTCAGGATGCTCTCTATGGAGCACCTGTAGAAGGTCAGGATGCTCTCTATGGAGCACCTGTAGAAGGTCAGGATCCTCTCTGTGGTGCACCTGTAGAAGGTCAGGATGCTCTCTGTGGTGCACCTGTAGAAGGTCAGGATGCTCTCTATGGTGCACCTGTAGAAGGTCAGGATGCTCTCTATGGAGCACCTGTAGAAGGTCAGGATGCTCTCTATGGTGCACCTGTAGAAGGTCAGGATCCTCTCTATGGTGCACCTGTAGAAGGTCAGGATCCTCTCTATGGTGCACCTGTAGAAGGTCAGGATCCTCTCTATGGTGCACCTGTAGAAGGTCAGGATCCTCTCTGTGGTGCACCTGTAGAAGGTCAGGATGCTCTCTGTGGTGCACCTGTAGAAGGTCAGGATACTCTCTATGGTGCACCTGTAGAAGGTCAGGATCCTCTCTATGGTGCACCTGTAGAAGGTCAGGATGCTCTCTATGGTGCACCTGTAGTAGGTCAGGATGCTCTCTATGGTGCACCTGTAGAAGGTCAGGATACTCTCTATGGTGCACCTGTAGTAGGTCAGGATGCTCTCTATGGTGCACCTGTAGAAGGTCAGGATACTCTCTATGGTGCACCTGTAGAAGTTGGAGAGTATCCTGGAGTCCATGTTGAACCTCCTCAGCCTGCGGAGGAACAAGTGCCGCTGTCGAGCTGTTTTGGGGATGGTGTTTGTGTGATGAGTCCATGTCAGGTCCTCAGTGATGAGTCCATGTCAGGTCCTCAGTGATGTGGACCCCGAGGAACCTGAAGCTGCTGATTCTCTCCACCATAGTCCCATTGATGGCGATGGGGGCGTGTCCCTCTCTCTGCTTCTTCCTGTAATCCACAAGCAGCTGCTTGGTTTTGCTGACGTTGAGATGGAGGTTGTTATCCTGGCACCAAGATGTCAGGTTTTCGACCTCCTCTCTGTACGCCGTCTCGTCGCCCTCGGTGATCTGGCCGATGACGGTCGTGTCGTCAGCAAACTTCACGATGGTGTTGGAGCTGTGTGTGGCCACGCAGTCGTGTGTGAACAGGGAGTAGAGGAGAGGGCTGAGCACGCAGCCTTGAGGGGCTCCGGTGTTGAGGATCAGGGTGGAGGATGTGATGTTTCCCACCCGCACTGCCTGGGGTCTGCCCGTCAGGAAGTTCAGGATCCAGTCACAGAGGGCGCTGTTGAGCCCGAGGTCTCTGAGCTTGATGGCCAGCTTGGAGGGCACAATGGTATTGAAGGCTGAACTGTAGTCAATGAACAGCATTCTCACACATGTGTTTCTCTGGTCCAGGTGTGAGAGGGCAGTGTGGAGGGGGGGGCTATGGCGTCGTCTGTGGACCTGTTAGCTCTGTAGGCAAACTGCAGGGGGTCCAGAGAGTCAGGGAGGGAGGAGGTGATGAAGGTTTTGACTAACCGCTCAAAGCACTTCATGATGTGTCCAGTGTGCATCTGGACCCGGTGACAACATTACCTATTGACGCAGCAACCACTGTAAGTTATATTCTTGTTTAATTAGACTTCTCGGTTTCATTTATTCGACTCTGTATAATTGTTATTGTAGCTAAAACGGCTAAATCGCTTTTGAGAGATTTTAAATCTCAGATCTGCTCAGGCGAAACCTGCTTTACAGCTCTCAGCACTCAAGCCTGCATTATTAACATAGGCAGGGCCAGTCTATTGATTGCGTGAAGTAGAACTGCGTGACTCAGTCATCCTTTAGCTCAAAAAGCATTTAAATACCGCATTTAGAAACTGATGAACTCAGTGTGCATCTGGACCCGGTGACAACATTACCTATTGACGCAGCAACCACTGTAAGTTATATTCTTGTTTAATTAGACTTCTCGGTTTCATTTATTCGACTCTGTATAATTGTTACTGTAGCTAAAACGGCTAAATCGCTTTTGAGAGATTTTAAATCTCAGATCTGCTCAGGCGAAACCTGCTTTACAGCTCTCAGCACTCAAGCCTGCATTATTAACATAGGCAGGGCCAGTCTATTGATTGCGTGAAGTAGAACTGCGTGACTCAGTCATCCTTTAGCTCAAAAAGCATTTAAATACCGCATTTAGAAACTGATGAACTCAGTGTGCATCTGGACCCGGTGACAACATTACCTATTGACGCAGCAACCACTGTAAGTTATATTCTTGTTTAATTAGACTTCTCGGTTTCATTTATTCGACTCTGTATAATTGTTACTGTAGCTAAAACGGCTAAATCGCTTTTGAGAGATTTTAAATCTCAGATCTGCTCAGGCGAAACCTGCTTTACAGCTCTCAGCACTCAAGCCTGCATTATTAACATAGGCAGGGCCAGTCTATTGATTGCGTGAAGTAGAACTGCGTGACTCAGTCATCCTTTAGCTCAAAAAGCATTTAAATACCGCATTTAGAAACTGATGAACTCAGTGTGCATCTGGACCCGGTGACAACATTACCTATTGACGCAGCAACCACTGTAAGTTATATTCTTGTTTAATTAGACTTCTCGGTTTCATTTATTCGACTCTGTATAATTGTTACTGTAGCTAAAACGGCTAAATCGCTTTTGAGAGATTTTAAATCTCAGATCTGCTCAGGCGAAACCTGCTTTACAGCTCTCAGCACTCAAGCCTGCATTATTAACATAGGCAGGGCCAGTCTATTGATTGCGTGAAGTAGAACTGCGTGACTCAGTCATCCTTTAGCTCAAAAAGCATTTAAATACCGCATTTAGAAACTGATGAACTCAGTGTGCATCTGGACCCGGTGACAACATTACCTATTGACGCAGCAACCACTGTAAGTTATATTCTTGTTTAATTAGACTTCTCGGTTTCATTTATTCGACTCTGTATAATTGTTATTGTAGCTAAAACGGCTAAATCGCTTTTGAGAGATTTAAATCTCAGATCTGCTCAGGCGAAACCTGCTTTACAGCTCTCAGCACTCAAGCCTGCATTATTAACATAGGCAGGGCCAGTCTATTGATTGCGTGAAGTAGAACTGCGTGACTCAGTCATCCTTTAGCTCAAAAAGCATTTAAATACCGCATTTAGAAACTGATGAACTCAGTGTGCATCTGGACCCGGTGACAACATTACCTATTGACGCAGCAACCACTGTAAGTTATATTCTTGTTTAATTAGACTTCTCGGTTTCATTTATTCGACTCTGTATAATTGTTACTGTAGCTAAAACGGCTAAATCGCTTTTGAGAGATTTTAAATCTCAGATCTGCTCAGGCGAAACCTGCTTTACAGCTCTCAGCACTCAAGCCTGCATTATTAACATAGGCAGGGCCAGTCTATTGATTGCGTGAAGTAGAACTGCGTGACTCAGTCATCCTTTAGCTCAAAAAGCATTTAAATACCGCATTTAGAAACTGATGAACTCAGTGTGCATCTGGACCCGGTGACAACATTACCTATTGACGCAGCAACCACTGTAAGTTATATTCTTGTTTAATTAGACTTCTCGGTTTCATTTATTCGACTCTGTATAATTGTTACTGTAGCTAAAACGGCTAAATCGCTTTTGAGAGATTTTAAATCTCAGATCTGCTCAGGCGAAACCTGCTTTACAGCTCTCAGCACTCAAGCCTGCATTATTAACATAGGCAGGGCCAGTCTATTGATTGCGTGAAGTAGAACTGTGTGACTCAGTCATCCTTTAGCTCAAAAAGCATTTAAATACCGCATTTAGAAACTGATGAACTCAGTGTGCATCTGGACCCGGTGACAACATTACCTATTGACGCAGCAACCACTGTAAGTTATATTCTTGTTTAATTAGACTTCTCGGTTTCATTTATTCGACTCTGTATAATTGTTACTGTAGCTAAAACGGCTAAATCGCTTTTGAGAGATTTTAAATCTCAGATCTGCTCAGGCGAAACCTGCTTTACAGCTCTCAGCACTCAAGCCTGCATTATTAACATAGGCAGGGCCAGTCTATTGTCGCCCATCAGCTGTAGATAGTTAACTAATTAACTTCAGCTGTGAGAACTGAGCAATCAGGTGTCCATTTCGGGTAGCTCTTTCCTGGAGCGGCAGCTTCAGCGGCAGACAGGCTAAGACTGACAAAGACATTAGAGTCCTACGGGAGTAAGACTGACAAAGACATTAGAGTCCTACGGGAGTCACGAGGGAGGCAAAGAGGAGGCAAATCCTACTTTGATTGAGCTAAGTATCGTTGGCGTTTTTAATTTTTACTTTTGTTATTTAGCCCCTCATGCTATAATCATGTGTATTTTCTCCATTCCTGTTCATGTGTCTTCTCGCAATTATCACTGGCCCCGTGTATCTCCTAATCGATATAACCGGCCTGCTCTCGTCTATCCCACGTGCTCCACTGAGATCCATCATCTAGTTTCAGGTGGCCTGTGGAACTGCCAGTCAGCTGTTCCTAAGGCTGACTTCATCTCTGGCTACACCTCCCTGCAGTCTCTGGATTTCCTTGCTCTCACTGAGACCTGGATTACTCCATCCAACACATCCACCCCAGCAGCTATCTCCACTGCATATTCCTTCTCCCATACACCCAGACCCACTGGCAGAGGAGGTGGCACTGGTCTCCTGCTCTCTCCCAAATGGAGCTTTTCCCTCTTCAAGCTACCTAACTTTACTCCTTCCACCTTTGAGTTCCATGCCGTCACAGTAACCCATCCTATACAGTTAACCATTGTTGTTCTCTACCGTCCACCAGGCGCCTTGGGGGACTTCTTGGAGGAATTAGATCATCTCCTCTCACACATCCCTGAAACTGGCCCTCCCGCTGTACTTCTCGGAGACTTCAACCTCCAGATGGGGAAGATAGACGAACTAACATCTCTGTTAACCGCCTTTGCTTTCTCACTCTCTCCGTCCCCACCGACTCATAAAGCTGGCAATGTCCTTGATCTCATATTCTCAAGGAACTGCGCTACTTCTAACCTCTCTGTAAACCCGCTCCACACATCCGATCACTTCTTCATTTCATTCTCTCTATCCCTTTCCAAACATAACAAACTAATCTCTTCCCATCCTACACTTGTCCGCCGTAACCTTCGCTCCCTCTCTCCCTCTACCTTTGCCTCGTCGGTGCTCTCAGCCCTCCCTTCCTCTGATTCGTTCCAACTACTGCCTCCAAACTCTGCTGCAGAAACTCTCCTCTCTACTCTCTCATCCACTCTGGACTCGCTCTGTCCTCTGACATCTCGGCAGGCTCGTCAGTCCCCTCCGGCTCCCTGGCTAAATGATGCACTGCGTGCTAATAGAACCGTCCTTAGGGCAGCAGAGCGGAAATGGTGGAAATCCAAACACCGTGACGACCTCCTAACCTATCAAGCTCTCCTCTCCTCTTTCTCTGCTTCGATCTCTCAGGCAAAAAGCACTTTCTTTCAAGATAAGATCCAATCTTCCTATTCCAATCCTAAAAAACTATTTTCCATCTTCTCCACCCTCTTGGACCCTCCAAAAGCTCCTCCCCCCTCCTCACTTCTGTCAAGCGACTTTGTTACCCACTTTGAAAAAAAGGTTAATGATATTCGCTCTTCTTTTTCTGACTCACCTTTACTCACCGCTGGGTCACCAGACCTTCCTTCCACCAACACACTAACCTCCTTTTCCCCTCTCTCTCCAAGTGAGGTTCTTACCCTCATTACCTCTGCCCGCCCTACCACCTGTCCTCTGGACCCTATCCCTTCAAACCTCCTTCAGACTATCGCTCCTGATATTCTACCGTTTCTCACCCATTTCATCAACACTTCTCTAACTTCTGGTCACTTTCCAAACAGTCTCAAGGAGGCAAGAGTAAACCCTCTCCTAAAGAAACCCACTCTCAACCCGTCTGATGTTATAAACTACAGGCCTGTCTCTCTCCTCCCGTTCCTGTCTAAATCACTTGAACGCGCTGTCTTTAAACAACTCTCCTGTTATCTCAATCAGAACAACCTTCTGGATCCGCACCAGTCTGGTTTCAAGGCAGGTCACTCCACAGAAACTGCTCTCATTGCTGTCACTGATGAACTGCACACTGCCAAAACTGCATCCCTCTCCTCTGTCATCATCCTGTTGGACCTGTCTGCTGCATTCGACACGGTGAATCATCAGATCCTCCTTCGCACTCTCCAAAAACTTGGAGTTTCTGGCTCTGCACTTTCCCTCCTCACCTCATACCTGAAAGACCGTACCTACAGGGTGACTTGGAGAGGGTCTGAGTCCGACCCTTGTCAATTAACTACGGGGGTCCCTCAGGGCTCTGTTCTTGGTCCCCTCCTCTTCTCCTTGTACACAAACTCGCTCGGATCAGTCATTAGCCCGCATGGTTTTTCTTACCACTGCTACGCTGACGACACCCAATTAATTCTGTCCTTTCCCCGCTCAGAGACCCAGGTCATCGCACGCATCTCTGCTTGTCTAGCTGACATCTCTCAGTGGATGTCTGCTCACCACCTCAAACTCAACCTTGACAAGACTGAGCTGCTCTTCCTCCCGGGAAAAGATTGTCCAACTCTTGACCTGACAATCAACATCGGCACCTCAGTTGTTTCCCCGACTCAGACTGCAAGGAATCTGGGTGTGACCCTAGATAACAACCTGTCCTTCACTGCAAACATCGCTGCTACAACCCGTTGCTGCAGATACACGCTTTACAACATCAGGAAGATACGTCCCCAGCTGACCCAGAAAGCGACGCAGGTTCTGGTCCAGGCTCTCGTCATCTCACGCCTAGACTACTGCAACTCCCTCCTGGCTGGTCTACCTGCATGTGCCATCCGACCTCTGCAGCTCATCCAGAATGCAGCGGCTCGTCTGGTTTTCAACCTTCCTAAATTCTCCCACACCACTCCGCTCCTCCGCTCCCTTCACTGGCTTCCGGTAACTGCTAGAATCCACTTCAAGACACTGGTACTTGCTTACCGTGCTGCGAATGGATCTGGCCCTTCCTACATCCAGGACATGGTTAAACCGTACACCCCAGCGCGTGCACTACGCTCTGCATCAGCCAAACGACTCGTTGCGCCCTCGCTGCGAGGGGGACCCAAGTTCCCATCGGCGAAAACACGTGGGTTTGCTATCCTGGCTCCAAGATGGTGGAATGAGCTCCCCATTGACATCAGGACGGCAGATAGCTTGCACATCTTCCGGCGCAAACTGAAAACTCATCTCTTTCGACTCCACTTCGAGCGTTAGAACGATTAACGAAGCACTTTTATACCAATAAAGGACTGGATTACCTAAAGCCAGTTGAGTAGCACTTGAAATGTTTGGCTCTATGAAACCTGATATACTTATATGATTCTGTTTTCTTCAAGGTTGTGTCTTCCTGGTCGAATGTACTTATTGTAAGTCGCTTTGGACAAAAGCGTCAGCTAAATGCAATGTAATGTAATGTAATGTAATGATGATGGAGGTGAGTGCTACTGGGCGGTAGTCATTGAGGCTGGTGATTTTTGACTTTTTGGGGACAGGAACGATGGTGGAGTGTTCCTAAGGGACCTTTATAGACCGCAATACATTTAGCAAGTTATGTCTCACACATCTTATCTTTGTCTTTTCAGTATGCCCTTTTTCCAATGTGCGAGCAATGAAGCCATCCAGAGGACTGAGGCCTATGAGTACGCTCAGTCTCTGGGCTCCCAACCCTGCTTACAGCCCAACTTCCAGGTGCATTTATATTTTATTTACAGATACAATAATAAACCTAAAAACCTTATTTTGGCACTATATTAAAGATAAAAGAGGCCTATCCAAACTGATAAAGAAGTGTTTGCATTTCCCTACCTGCGTAACACTGTCTCTGCTCTGTTTATCTCTCTGAAGGTGTTCAAGTTGATCTATGCATGCCGCCTAGCTGAAGCCGGTCTGAGTGCTCAGGCCTTCCACTACTGTGAAGTTATTTCGAGGACTGTCCTCATGCAGCCTTCATTTTACTCTCCTGTGTTCATAAGCCAAATTATACAGGTATGCACTCACTCTTCTCTCAGTTCAGATACGTAACGGTTTTAGCTAAATAAACAAATGTTATGTTGTGCTTTATGTCGATAGATGTCAGAAAAGCTACGATTCTTCGATCCACAACTGAAGGAGAAGCCGGAGCAGGAGCTGTTTGTTGAACCTGGATGGCTGAGCCACCTCAGGCAGCTGGACGGACAGATACGGGTAAGGAGGAAACAGAAGGATTTCAAAATATAGCGCTTTGAAGACAGTAGTTTCCTATGGGCTGCTTAGACTTGATTGCAACGTCTTATACTTGAATGGTTCTGTGTAGTTTGTTCCCATGTACCAAATGTTGAATGTGTATCTCCTCTCCAGACGGGGGTGATCACCTACAGCTCGGACAGAGCCCCCTCCTCTCAGTACGACTGCAGCAGCCCCAGCTCGGACCTGGACCAGCTCAGCCCCTCTGAGCCCTACAACATGCCGGTGGAGATGGACGGCCCCGCCCCCGATAACCAGCTGATGAGCTCATTACTGCCAGGCCCCCTGCAGCAGGGAGTGCAGCTGATGCCTCCAGGTGTGTGTGTGTGTGTGTGTGTGTGTGTGTGTGTGTGGTGTGTGTGTGTGTGTGTGTGTGTGTGTGTGTGTGTGTGTGTGTGTGTGGTGTGTGTGTGTGTGTGTGTGTGTGTGTGTGTGTGTGTGTGTGTGTGTGTGTGTGTTGTGTGTGTGTGTGTGTGTGTGTGTGTGTGTGTGTGTGTGTGTGTGTGTGTGTGTGTGTGTGTGTGTGTGTGTGTGTGTGTGTGTGTGTGTGTGTGTGTGTGTGTGTGTGTGTGTGTGGTGTGTGTGGTGTGTGTGTGTGGTGTGTGTGTGTGTGTGTGTGTGTGTGTGTGTGTGTGTGTGTGTGTGTGTGTGTGTGTGTGTGTGTGTGTGTGTGTGTGTGTGTGTGTGTGTGTCACTGGACAAAACCCACTTACACTAGCTTATATGTTCAATAACATCAACAGAGAGAGGGGAAATATTATAATTTATTTACGAACAAAACTTGTAATTATTTGACCTTACTTACGTAATTATTTGAATTGACCTTGCTGTTTATCAAAGCACACATCCTTGGTTATTTATTCTGTTTCCCAACAGTCACCACCTCTAAATTGTTCAGAATAAAACCTGATTTCATGAGATGTTTTTATGTTCTTCACAAGAGCACGATATATTGACAGACGCAGTAGTTTTACCTCAATGACCATAGTAAAATCACATTACATTCAAACTCAAAAGTGTACAAAATGAGATTGAATAAGTAACAGGTCAAAATGGAGTGACCATGGTAACAATTGAACACTAATCCTCTGAAACATCAGAAGGAGAGACAAAGGGTTATCTATTTCCTGACATTGTGAAAGGACTCTATATTTAGTGGGTTCTCAGACCCAGGTCCTTTTGCTGGGAGAAGTGTGTCATCTGTGTTTTTCATTAACATCTCTTTACTCTGAGCCAGACTCAAATCGCATCACACTCCATGTTCATTCAACTGATCAACATTTGACCTCTTGTTGTGATATCTTCTTTTAACCGTTTCTTATATAATGACATTTGAAATCTAATCTTGTTGCTGCTTTAACTCCTGAATAAAGCTCCATCTTATCTCCCCTCCTCTTCCTCTCAGCTCCCACCTCTATCCTCCAAGACGGGATTGCCCCTCCTCAGCATTTCCAACCCAACGACGTGCCCCAGTTCTACCCGGTCCCCCCCAGCGGAGCCCCAGGCCAGATGCCAGTCTCCCTAAGCTACCCTCCGCAGGGCCCCGTCTTCGCCCCCCCTCCCTTCCAGCCTCAACCTGAGCAGATAGAGATGTTCCCAGGGGCCCATCAGCAACCCCCACCTCCTCAAATGGGCCAAATGTCCCCACATGTACCGCACTCCCCTATACAGATGAACCCCCCACCACTGCAGATGCCTCAGCACATGCCCCCCACTCCTATGCACATGCCCCCTGCAGAGTCGATGATCCATAGCCCCCCTGAGATGCATCAAATACCCTCCTTCACCCCGCAGAGGGACTTCTACGACCAAATGGCGACCATGGTCAGTATCTGGGAAAATATCATGTAGCCGTCTTCAGGAGTCTTTATCCATAGAAGTGTTTTCGCCTACTAAAATATGAACTACTGTGTTTTTTGGTACTGCAGGGTCCTGGGAGGAGGTCGAGGACTGTTTCTCAATCTTCAATGCATATGGTGCGTTTGTGTTTCACATAAATAATGCTCATCTGTCCGGGTTTGTTAACGTTGGTTTCAGCTCTGATTTGGAGCAGGTTGTTCTAGCTAGGAAATGTAAAATATAGCTGATTGAACATGTGGATTTAACATTGGTTTAACCTTAAGGAAAATACATTGTTATTACCAGCAGAGGGAGTCCATCAATGAGTTACTACTTTAAGACGGTAAAGAAGAAAGAGTCAAGCTGATGAGTCTCGTCAGAAAGGTTTATCTATGTTTATATAATATACAAATACTCATTTGTCCAGGGTTAGGCTTTTTGGGTTTATTTGTTTTCAGCTTTGATTTAGAGCAGGTGGTTTTTCCTAAGAAATAAAAAGAATATTGATTTAACTTCGCTTGAGATCTCAGAATCTCTACAATTGTATTATTAAGACAAAGTCCACTACTAGACAGTGAAAAAGAAGAAGCTCCCAAAACAATCTTCATTTTTTTAATCCATCATTTTGAAATTGGATAGTTTGCTTTTACAGTTTCCAGAAAATGTATTGGATCTCTAATTGATTATTTACAGCTTTAACGTTTTTGGATGGACAGTCGAAAATAAATACAACCCAAAAACATCTATATATATCTTTAATATAATATATCTAACATTCTGGCTGGTATTTTCTCGTCTGCAGCCTTCGGGGCGTCGCTCTCGCACCACCTCTGAGTCGTCCACCCACTCTGGAGTAAGAGAGAGGAGCAACTCGGTGGTGAAGCAGGCCTCTCCTCCTCCCCCCTCCATCCCTGAACAGCCCCGCAAAGAGGAGGCCAAGAGAGCCAAGAAAAACTCCCCGAAAAAGGTACATATTCCTCCATCACCCCTCTGTTCTGTCAGGTCTCCTGCAGGCTTTCGTTACTCATCAGCAGTGTTGTAATGCATTACACATTACTAGTTGATGTGTAATGAGCACAAACCCTTAATAGGACATCCCTGCACACAGACCTCTGCTCTTTGGTGAACATCATGTTTTCTGTAGCTCAGTTTCATCAGAACTCGGGTCCAGGTAGCTTGCATGGATTCTGTCCATGGAAACGGGCAACCTTTTTTCCACAATGTAGCTGAATCAAAGCTGTTTATCTCTGCTATGAGAGTCTGAGACATGTGCTCCGTCTCTTCATCCATGAACTCGCAAGCGAAAAGGGATGTTGCATTTTGCTGTCCTCCCGTTATGGAAACGCAGGGCACGAGCTGAGTAACTGTAATGTAATTACTGCTGTTATCAACAGGTACACGTTACTTTGAAGCAGGTTTCCCCAAACACTGCTAATCAGTGCTATTTCTTTGTCTCCCAGGGTGGAGGTGGTGGAGGAGTCGGAGGCTTGCTGAGCTGGATCATTAGGAAGGGGAAGAACGAGGCTCACCTGCCGGACGACAATGACAAATCTGTGAGTTAGAGGTGTTATTTCTGCAGGTCTTATATTCACGTAGCTCTGTATTCGGGTTGTGTGTATTTATCTAAGAAGGGACAATGCACATGTGCCAGATAAAGCCAAAGGGGCTCATTTTCATCTGCAGTCCCTGGCAAACAGACAAGAGCACATTTGCACAGACAGAAACACATGAGCACAATGACAGCACATTTAAGATCACATTAATACTAGCCTTCTTAACACATAAAAACATGTGCATCAGCACAGATAAATGTTTATAGGCACAAAGAATTACAGGAATAATGAAATGACCCCTGATCCAGATCATGCACATGTGAGCAGCAGCAATGACAGCCCTGTGTTCTTTACTGTCAGATCGTTTGGGACGAACAGAAGCAGAGATGGGTGGACATGAACGAGCCTGAGCAGGAGGTCCGTACTGCATCAGATCCACAGCTATCACAACAGACTGGATTGTGTATATCATTGAAGACCAACCAGTCCTGATTTAATGTTGTTTTCTTTCAGAGTAAGCCTCCTCCTCCCCCCCCCCTGCTTCCCCAAGATGCCTCAGATGGCTGGGCCCACTGCCCCCCCGAGTGGGGGTCCGCCTGTCAACATGTTCTCCAGGAGGGCAGGTGAGGTCCACGCCATGATAAACCTTCAATTACACTTTTTTTACAAGATGTTGATGAAACAAATGGAGTTGCAACAATCAGTTGACAAATCATCCGCAACTTTTTTTTGATAATAGATTAATTGTAAGAGTAGCTTTTATCTGTCTTATATCATATTAAATAAAACATTTTGGGTTTGGGACAGACAAACTTAAGACATTTGACGACATCACCTTGGGCTTTGAGTAACTGGAATTGATATTTTTCACTATTTTATGACATTTTATAGACTCATCCATTATATAATCTTCAGTCGCAGCCCTAAAATCAACCTAATATACAGCCTTCGCACAAACATCTGTCTCTTGCCTCTCACATGCGTTTCTTTCCTCTCAGGCACAAAGAGCAGATATGTGGATGTCCTGAACCCCAGCAGAGCTGCTAAACCTGGAGGATTCGCCCCCGCTCCGGCAGACTTCTTCGCTCCTCTGGCTCCAATGTCCATGCCTGCTAACCTGTTTGTGCCTAGCTTAGGTGTGTAGGTGTCAGGATGAAGTGTATATGTGGAGCAGTGACATTCACAAGCGAGGTTCAGAAGTCTTTTTGTTTGGGAGAAAACTTAGTACAATAAAGAGTTGAAGTGATGTAATGTTGTTCTGTCTCTGGTTTAGCTCCTAACGACCAACAGCCTCTGGAGGGAAGTGAAGGAGGACATCAGGAGCTGAACTCACCAAACACCAACGCTGTTCCACAGGTATCTATTTCTCTTTAGTGGTGAACGTCATAAGTTCAAAAGGAAATAGTTTGAAATGTCACCTATTATGCTAAATCCATTTTTGTATGTGTTTTATTGATAAGCATGTGTCCCCTCTAGTTGTCTCTGTTTGTCCTGACCCATCGATATAAAAACCTGTCTGAAAATGAGCTGATCAGATTTTGGCCACTTCACAATGTTTTTTTGGGTCATGCAACCATTAGCCCAGGGGTGTCCAAACTACGGCCCGGGGGCCAAATGCGGCTGTGATCCATTTTTATTTGGCCCGCAGCAAATTCTAAAAGTACAATGGAATATGGCCCACAGCTGAAACTTGTGATGGTCTTATATAGTATTTCTTAAACATAAATGTTAACATAGAGTATATAACATAAGCCCTCTTTTCAAATAAATTCAGTCAATTAAAGTTGAGAACTTTTTTTAACAAATCTTGTCAAACGTATTTGCATAAATAGCTACATTTGATTTTGCTAACTTTTGACTTACCGTATGAGGCCTAGTGAGGGGCCCAGCCCTTAGTAAGTGTTTCTGTATGTGGCCCTCTGTGAAAAAAGTTTGGACAACCTTGCATTAGCTAATAACCAAACAAGGTAACCCCGCACACCTTGTTGCCTGAATCTCCTCCCAAAGCACCATTGTTTTGTTTTTTTAACCAATCAATTCACAGAGGGGCGTGGCCAGCAGCAGCTCATTAGCATTTAAAGCTACAGACACAGAATCAGCACTTTTGAAACAGGGCTGAAACAGAGGGGATTATGGGATGCTGCCAAACACTTCAGAGACATGTTTGTATATATCTGAGACCTGGAATATATTGATGAAAAAGAGTATAATAGGGGACCTTTAATATGTATCGGCTTTGTGAACAAATTCTTATCATGCTTATCAAATAGTGTCATTTATGAGTATTAGAGCCATTGTAGGTAAATATTCTGCGAGAAATTGATATTCTCTGCCATTTATGTTGTACATTTAGGTGGAAAAAAGTCAGAAAGATCATTATATTGCACATCGACTCATTTTGCAGTCATCCTCATCTCGCCACATATTTTTAACCTGAGAAGCCTCATGCTCTCAGGGTTTGTTTTGAGGGTTTTTGAAGATGTTGAGTCCATTTCTGAAATATTCAGTATCAAAAATGGCGTTTTTAACCAGAAAATGCCAATAGTTGTACTCTGTGGACTGATTTTGAGGAATTTTGGGTTGATTTTGAAGATTTAGAGGACGCATCTGATTGGACAGATTGCTTATTTATTTGAAAAACAGTTGTCCACAGTAGAGATAATCATTTTAATGTTGTGCTCTCTATATCCAATGTTTACAACACTACTCATAGTAGTCAATAGCTTAGAGTTCATTTATTCATGAGATACAAAGGTAGATCTGTTCTTATCCATTTTCCTTTGTTGCATTTTATTTTGTTTAGATGTTCAACCCCACGTTGTTACCGCCCGCTCCAGAAGGTCATCCCGTGCCGGACGGCTCTCAGTCCGGGGAGGTAAGACACTTTCCTCCTGCTGTAGCCACACAGTGCCATCCTGCCACTGACTCATGATGCTCCACCCTAACAGCCAGTGCGTGCAGTGGGCTTATTTGTATGAATCTAAGTTAAAATAAGAGAGAGAAACGACATGGATGCACGTCCATTTAAAAACTTTCCGCATAATCATGCTAAATGCGCAGCCTGGGTAAAAATTAAAAATCTGTGCTCCATAATCTTATCCTCTCCATGAATGGTAATTTTGTAACGCTGGTTTTCGTTGTGATCTGGTGAATGAAATCTAATGTAGTGCATGTGAAGATTATTGACATGGGTTTGTGTTTTCTGTTGTCTACTGTTTATTTCCCTTCTGCTGTCTTTAGCTCTCACGTTCTAGCTCAATGAGTTCTTTATCACGTGAAGTGAGTCAGCATTTAAACCAGGTACCTTCTGCTGGGCCTCGAATGGTCCCCCCTCACCCCTGCCTGCCCCCCCACACACACCCAGCTCACCACATTACTAGCAGCCCGACTCACTGTCTGCACCCAGAGCTCCCCCCGACAATCTCGCCCAGGATGCCTGCTGCTCTCCCGCCTGCCGTCTCCAGCATCTCTCACTTTGCTCTCAATCTGTTTCCAACAAACACATCTAATCTAACCGGAGATGCAGTGAAGTCCTTATTTTGAGATACGCTGAATGTTGCTCTGTTCCACAAATCTGGTCCCAACTGAAATATTTCATCAACAATCAAAAGATTCACCATGACACTAAGTACATTATGTTCCCCTCTAAATGAAGCCTTCTGGCTTTGGAGGTTTTAGGGCTAATGTAAGGTTTTTAATGTAATGTCTTCACACACCTTTTCAAGGTCCTATAACACTCTTTGTTGTATTTGGTATTAAATCATTATTATTTATATATATTTTGAAAAGAAGGTTACTATAATATGTTTTATATCTAAAGCATGTTAGAACACAGCTACTAATACTAAATGAAAAAAACATCAGCTAGGAACTCCTTAAAATAATTTACTATGATATAAAAAATGTACACAATCTGTACCTTTATCTCACGTACAATCAATGATGTCAGTTTTTCCTCCAAATACACGGCACGGTCAAATCTAATACCACAGTATACTGCAATATGGGCACACTGTTGCCACCCTATTTGACATGTGTTGTTCAGAATGTCTTGAAGTTTTCCTCAGACATTTATCTTTCCCTCAAGAATTAATTCTAACAACTTTGGTGATACATGAGACCTTGAAAAGAGTAAACATTCCCTACATCGTCACTTTGTAGCTGTTGAAACATTTTTCGTTTAAAAAAACACAATGGTGTTCTAGGAAGAGATTCAGGTGATAAGGTGGGGGGGGTTACATTGGTTGGTTATTGGTTAATGGTTGCACAACCCAAATAAACATTGAGACATCACAAAGTGGCAATCTGATTGGCTCATTTTCAGACAGGGTTTATATAGAAGGATCAGGACAAAAGGAGAGGGGGACTTTCAGAGTCTCTGAACACTGAGGGGACATGTGTTGATGTATACAAGGATAACAGCTGACCTTTAAAGCCCTGCTGTGTCTACACAGCCTCAAAGAGCCGCTAACATTTCTCTTCTAAAAGTCTACTACAGCAGAGTCCTACCTTAAGTCACTAGAGATCAGAGTGAGCCTGCTGGAGACGCTGCTTGTTGTCACCGCACCGCTTCAATAACCCTCCACACTGCATGCTCACCACAGCCAGCCGCACCTGTTTGCCGTTGCTTTTCCTTGCTTCTGTTTTAATGATGTTGTTGAAACACCAAAGTGTGGAGTGCCTCAGCACACACTGTAGTAACTGTGTGTGGTCTTTGCAGAGCCCCCCTGCCCCAGGACCTCCACCCGCTGGAGGCGTCACCTTTTATAACCCTGCACAGTTTGCACAGGTGAGGATTTAGGATTTTAATTTCGATAATAATAGTTTTGTTATTTAAGGCACAATAGCTAATAAGGTTAATGTATAGGTGAAAAAGAAAGGATAGAGCCAGGGGTATAGCGCAATATTCCAAGACAAACTACATTTCCAAGATTAAAGTCGTACATTTCCAAGAATTTTTATTTTATTTTCTCTGACATTATAATGCTAAATCTCTTGTGGATTATTTTATTATATATTTCGTTTTAATTATATTTTATTTTGATAACATTTGATTAAAAAGACACACATTTTATAACATGACTGTGTCTTCAATCAAGAATTTCAGATTTGTAAATAACCCCAGACCTGTCATTTCATTTATTTTATTCTATTTACAATACCCTAATGCTCTTATTTCTTCTTCTCTTCACGTCTTAAAGTTTGTTTTTTATCCCTTCTCTCAGGCGAGTGCACCATCGGGGGGGACACACCGCCCCGGGCGTTTGGGCGGACAGCGGCAGTACCCTCCGTCAAAATAACCCCCTCCTGTAGAGAGATGGTGGAAACAGACTTGTTGTTGGATAAAGAGATGAAGCACATGGACCTACTGCTCTCTGCCGAAAGGACCCTTCGTTCTGCCCGCGACGAAGGAGAGCAGACTCAGTCTCAATCTTCATCGTTAACCACTCTTCCTTCAGTTCAGTAATCGTCACTGGTGAATTTTAAACAGGCTTTTTTTCCTGCTTCCACACAGGAAACAGACGGATAGATTTTAGGCTTGTACCATTCATACGAGAAACTGAAAAATAAACGTGTTGCTCCCCTCAGATCTAACACTGTTAACAGAACGATCAACACATGGTCATGTTTTAGGTTTCCCTCTTTGTGTCTGAAGTCCAAATGTTTGAATGTGTGAAAGGATAGAAAGAAAGACAGTGGCACCTTTTAATTTCAGACTGGACTTATTCTGTAAACTGGAGATGGCATTTTGTGTGAGAATAAATCCAGTGTGTCGTTTGCTTTTCCTCCAGTGAAGGAAACATGTTGCACGACACACAAGAGACTGACCTCCCTTACAGATATTCAGATATTTATTTAAATGTCCTCCTGCCCATAAATAACTCTTGACTTAAAGATGTGTCGGGGTCTTGCGTCCCAGATAGGCTGCAGTTTGATGATGTCACCAAAACAAGGGGTCTTCAGAACAGCAGGAATCGGAAATAAAACTGTTTTAAATGTCGCTTAAAATTAATCTATCCAAATGTTTGTATATCAGATTGATTGTATTTATGAGCTGTAGGCAACAAGCTGTGTGTGTGTGTGTGTGTGTGTGGGGAGAGCAACTCATTTTTTCTGATTAGCTTTGAAGAAATGAATTTATGATTAATCAGAGAGCGATGATGTGGATTCCTATTCTGATCGTTTGTATCGGCCGCTTCTGCAGACAAATACATCGTTATCTAAATTGTGAAATGAGTAACTTGTACTCTTAAATACTTCCTTTTCATTTTTTATTTTCTGATGTGATTTTTTATTTGAATAGTTTGTCATCCCAAATGTTTGATTTAATGATTTTGTAGACATCCGGTTGTGATTTTTAAAAGAGGTCCCCTTTTGTTTCAAAGAAGGAAATTATTTGTTCCCAAATGTTTAGAATGTCTCATTGACATAAAACAGTGAAAACAAAATGGTAATAAAGTTATTTTTGAGCTCTGTAGCACTTTGAAACATGTCTATTGGTTTTATTCTTTACAGAATGTCTTGTTTTAAAATGAAGTGTGTTAACATTATAAATGAGCCCTATCATGCTCATGATCAGTGTGGTGTCTCTCCTGGGACATGTCTCCATGCTTTCATGTTCAAACAGCTCTGTCTGTGCTGCAGCCAGTGCTTGAATTGGAATGAAAAAGGTGCCAGTACTCTAAAATCAGCAACTTTTTCAAGTCAATTTTATATATACAGCCCACAAACAAGAATTTGGCTACTATAATGCTGGTGGGTTTGTCTCTTTACTACTGTATATTTTAGAAAGGTTCACTGTACTTAACATTTTTTATGATAGGCAGCGGATATGGCTAAAGCTCAGTAAGGTCAATATTAACTGAAAATATAGCAATCAAAGTCTAGATCTTCTGCTGAAGACACATGAAGCAGAGACCTTTCAGGTGAGAGCCCCTCTGGTGGTGTTCAACATTAATGACAAGGAAACAAAGCTCTGGTCAGAAGCATTTTTTATAAAAAGCTTTAACAAAATTAAGTATTTCTGTACATTTTGAATGCAATCTAACTTTCCAACTCAGAAAACGAAAAACGAAAAAGTGCCAAAAGTCTTCTCACATGGCTGAGCTGCTTTGCAATATACTTCACCACTGAAGAATACAAATATGTATAAAGTAAACTATGATGCAATCTAACTTTCCAACTCAGAAAAATGATAAAGAGCATGAACAAAGAACATGTAAAAACAAATGCAAAATTTGCACAATCTAAAATGAGAAACTGTAACTGCAAGTAACAAAGTCTGAGCCATGGTAAAGAGTTACATTGAACACCAAGCTGATCAGATAACTCCCTGGTTGGTCTGAAGTCCTTCTATCTCCAGGATCTGTACAAATCGGCACATTATGCCAAAAGTCTTCTCACTGGGTGAGCTGCTTTGCAATATACTTCACATTGTTAGAAAAGGCTCCAGAAGGCCTTGGGGACATCAGTATCAGGGGCTGGAGCTGGACAGGCTCTTTCATCAGCACTTCTCCTTCCCTTTGCCAGCCAGGACCTCACATACTGTTCCAGATTGAACTGTCCTAGTGATGGTCCATTACATTTAATGAAAACCAGGCTGGACAGTCGGCTGACAGAGAGCGCATTCCTTTTTGCAGTAAGGATATCGTTCATGCAGCTGAATGCCCGCTCACACTCACTAGTGGAGACAGCGATGGTTCGGACTGCTTTCAGTAGAGGCTCCATGGCAGCAGGTGTACGGGATGCCCTGGTTTCCTTGTATTCGCGAAAGCCCTGAACAGTCTCTCTTCTGTCCACTTTCAGCACTTCGCACAAACGTAGCACCTCTACGTCCCCATACTGTACGTCTAACTCCTCTTCAGGCCAACTTCCAGGATGGATAACTTTCATGTCCTGGATTAGCTGATTGTCCCGGGCCTCCCGGCCATGTAATGGGATTTCTCTTGTGCTGACATGAGAGGAGGTTGTGGAAGTCATTCTGTGTCTCAGATTCTCTACCATACTGCGGAAAAACTGACCTGCATGAATCTGTACAAGCCTGCCATTCTCACGCAGGGCAACACCCTTGAAGGACTTCTCAGCTAGAGCTGTATGAACTGTAGTCATGTGTGGGCCAGGCATGGTGACCATGGATTCAAAAACTCATATTTCTCGAGTTAAGAGCCTATCTGCTGTAGGCAGTGTCATCTCTCTTTTTTGGAGTTGCCGAGAGAGGTCGCTGAGCTCTGTGAGCGCATCGTACATCAGTCCCAGATTGCTGACAAACGTTGCAGATGTGAGCACATCATCCAGGCCCTTGTACTTTGCTCTGTCTCTGGAATCCCTGCTCGTGTCGTTTGCAGCATTTGTGAAGTGATCATGAAGCACTCGGTAGTTTTCCCAGACTGCTCTGACGCTCCTTTCACTTGAAGCCACCCAGCGGATGGACAAAACACGCCCTATCACCAGGAGACGCTGTCCGACTGCTTGCGCACACTGCGCTAACTGCCTCTGATTTTTTGGGGAGGCATGGAACAAGGAATAGAGTTTGTCAAAAAAGATCTGGAAATGATTGAGCCCTGAGACCTCCTTGACCACATCCCCAACTGCCAGCTCTAGACGATGATTGGAGCAGTGCCACACAAACAGGCTTGGGAATTTACTACACAACTGGGTAGCAACGCCTGTTCTCTTCCCTAGCATGACTGAAGCCCCATCACATGCAAAAGAAACGAAACACTGACCTAAAAAGTCCTCGTTAAAATCTCTTCCAAGACACTCCATTAACGCCTTTGTGATGTCATCAGCCGTTGTTCCATCCAACTCGATCAGCTCCCAAAAAAACGTTTCGGGCTCAGCATCAGCTAATGCTGAGTGTAGACACACAACAAGCACCGTTTTACCACTAATAGTGGTAGATTCATCGACCAAAACACAGAGTTTTCTTTGGTTTTCTGTAATGTCTTTTGCCATTTTTTTCTTCAGCTCATGAGCTATGTGGTCGATGATTTCGCCACAGGTTTTATTGGAGTGCAAAACCCTGCCCACGTTCAGCCCATTCAGTTTCTGTACATTCAAATCAATTGGCATGTCTGTGAATGGCCGGCTATGTTTGCCAATTGTATATGCCGTTCGAAAAACTCTGATAGTGGTGTCTAATTCAGATTTATGCATAGACTGCACTTGATGTTGAATAGTTTCACGTGAAGCAGATGTAAGGATGTCAGCAGCTTTTACATGGGCTTGTGATTCTTTATGTTCTTTGATTTGTTTTCTCAGGCTAGCTTGTTGTTTGCCCTTGTGAACACCGAAATGAGACACTGCACACTCACCCCATTCAGTTGACAGTTTCAGTCCTTGTCCAGTGTGTATTCCCAAAGATTTGACATCTCTGCATATCCCACATCCTAGCTTCTTATCTTTAAGAAGGAGCCATGCATTGGTCTTGCAAAAATATTGCACCTGGTCCGTTGTCCAGCAGTCAGGTGCATCGCTTTGCCCGGTGTTGGTGGTGGCAGTTGCGCCAGCAGCAGCTAACGTTAGAGGCTCTGGAGGAGGCGGCGGAGCTAGTGCTAATGCTAATGCTCTAGAACTTGGAGCAGGAGGATCAACCAAAGAAAGCTCCCCATCAGACACAATTTCCAACACAGGCACAGCATTCTCTGTATTTGAAGTTTCTTCCGGCGACAACCGCTGTCTTTTTGCACTTTTATTAATCCACGCTAACATTTTAGAAATGCTAATTTGTGACGTGACTTGCTTTCCTTCTCTCGGGGGCGTGCCTGCTCTGTTCTATCACTCTACATAGCCACCCACTGGGTGGGAGTTGCACTGCATAAACACAACACACGTGCATCTAGGTATGTAAATTGTAAAGCATTAAAACATGGTTTTACTAACAGTTTTCAGTATGTTGTTACTTCGGCATTATTATTATTATTATTATTTGAAACGTGTATTACTATTAAATCACGGTCAAATAGGTTAATTTTGACATAGTCGTTTCCACCACAGTATTTACATGGAGAATATAAGCCCCGCCCCCTCTCCAGCACGTTCTGTTTGAATGACAGGAGTAAACAGCTGACAGCCGCTGTGAAACTCCAGCGGTTAGAGCGATGAGAATGTCCGTTCGGCACCTCATGACGCATCTACTGAGTACCGGGCGGCTGTATATATATATATGGATGTATAATAAGAACGGCGGGAGAGTGTTGAGTACTGGCACGGTGCATGAGTACCGGAGTACCGCCAGCATGCCGGTACTGAGCAAGAAGTGCCGGTACTCCATGGGTCAGAACCAGAAGTGCCGGTACTGCGTACCGGTGAGTACCGGCCCAATTCCAGCACTGGCTGCAGCACCTCTTTTCACCCTTTCTGAGGCTGCGGCCCCACGAGGACGAAGCGGGTTGTATCCGCATAGTTTCTCTTGCGTAGCCCTTTCATTTACACGAGGCCGTAACAAAACGATAGAAACGGACCCAAACGATAACGGGTCCCAAGGTGGATAGATCTGCAAACGGAACGCTCTGGGAGGGCAAACGGCTCTGTGTAATCGCCTCTATACGATCATTTTCTGATAACGATGAAATAGCCCCGTCTCCCTCTCCCCACGTCTCCTGCTCAGAGATCAGCTGCTGGGCTGTCAGAAGAGGGGGAGGAAAAGAGAGGCTCCGTTTATTATTCTTATAGTATTATACAGTCGTTATCAATTTATTTTAAAGCTCAATAAATAACAAAGAAGACCTCTGACCGGCACTTTTCTAATTTTGTACGGAAGATTTAAACTTTAATGGACAATTGGACATGTTGACCGGCGAAAACAAATGTTAACGGAAACTCTGCCGCACGGTTCCCTCGTGCCTTGGAAGAGGCGGAGAGGTGGGTGTTTTTCATCTGCTGGTGGTGGTGGACTACCGGAGAGATTTATAGCAGGAGCACACGCCGTCCACCGCGGAGAATAAACAGAAGGGCAACCATGGCAACCATGCTCCGGGGTCTTCTTCGCTGCTTTTGGTGTATTTTGTGGCGGCAGCAGCGCCACTTACAGGCCTGGCATATGTACTACATACTACAAACCAGAGCCTAGTCTGCTCTGATTGGTTAGCTGGCCGGCTCTGTTGTGATTGGTCAACCGCTTAGAGATCTCCCACCCCTTAGCCAATCACATACAAAGGAGGAGGCAGATTAAAAAACGTTTATGTGATGTGGAAATTCAATCACCAGTTACACCAAAAACTATTCCTCCTCCATGTAAATTCAGATGGTGATGGAGGGGATTACAGGTTTGATTCATAGATTATCATTTCATCTCTACTGTTAGATACAGTTCATGCAAATGCAATTAAAACACAATGTGACACTGTTGAAGTTGGTCCTCCATTTATATAATCTCCTGTATTTCTGTTAGCAAAGACAGTTCACCACGTCATTATGTACAGTACAAAAACTATCTGATCAATTGTCACAGCATTTCTGTTGGCAAACATTAGATTTTTTTTTTTACTTTACAGTAAACATATTCAATCAACAATGATTCTGATGAAAGTAAGGGGGCAATATCAATTTGTGCTTTCTCAACTCTTCAATTATTTACAGTAAATCAAATCAATCAAACTTAGACTCACAAAATGCGCTCAACAATCAGTATAAAACAAAGGGACTTGTATTACCATGATCTCTTGGAGTGATGTGCAAGCTGTTCCCAGCGTTATTATTATCATTATAAATGTCTTATTGTGTGTTTCAATTGCTGCCCTTGTGTTTAAGTGGAGAGAGTTTGGTTCCGTGGGTGCAGGGCTGCTTGAGCTTTCTGAACAGCTGCCTGCAGCAGGGTGTGGTTGCTGAGCAGTTGAAGGAGAGCAGCGGGCTCCATCTCCAGCAGCATACCTGCACAACAATGGAACAATGTTCATTAAATATGTATCATTTTATTTAGCTGACACTTGTATCCAAAGCTACTTGAGATGCTTACTCAGAACAGCAAGAATCCTGTGTTAGCAAAATGGATACACCAGTATAAGTGCTACATACAGAACAATACATCTTATATTGTTCTGGTTTTCTTTTGTTTTTAGTAGCTGAAATAGAAACTTCTGGAGCAAGGACTTGGAACACAGCGAGAACAAGGTAGAGCTGGAATTTGCTGTGAGACTCTGGAGGTTTATTCAAAATTACGGCAGGAGAATTGACATGTGCTGCAACCACGAGGGGACAGCTCCTGCCCGACCAATTCTGAAGATCTCTCTTCCAGTCGGAGACTTTAACTAGTTCTATGGGCACAATCAACATTAATCATAACAATATAAAACAGGCCTAAGCACTATAACTCTTGTCCCCGGCTTAAGAATGTATACCAAAGGGACATATATACCTGATAAAGTGGACTACCAAATGTCCCTAGCCAGTAAACCATCTTGTGTAGCTTGCCTGTGCCATGGGCAGAGAGACAGGGGGGGTAAAGAATGGTGGACTGGGTCAAAGACTAGTACCTAAGCTAATATTTCCTTAACAGTAGCTGAATACATTAAAACGTAGGTACCCATAGAATAAATCACTTTGTACTGAGACCACATAAGAATACCAAAACAGCGTCCTGATTCTAACAGGAGACACCCCTACAGAGCCTCAGGTCACCTGTGATGTCATGAGCATGCAGAGGGTCCAGCCCCTCCACCAGAGAGAATATCTTCTCCCCCAGCCTCTCTGTGTCCTCAGCGTCCGACCAGTCACTAACGTCCGTCTCCTCCATGTTCTGCCTGACGGAGGAGGCAGGAATATTATTTCAAACATATTTGGGGCTGGCATATCTTTACAAACTTCAATTGAGATTTTCCAAAGAGACTGCTCTTCATTAAAATGTTGATTTAAAATGATAATTTCATGAATGATTCCGTTCTTTAGAATATTTCTTAATCTTTTATTTTTTAGATTTGAAATGCAACACGAGTAATACACCACATACTCTTGAAGAGTCTTCAGTGCGAAGGTCACCTGCTCTTCCAGCAGATGTGGATCTGATAGAAGATGTAACACTGCGTCCTTGTGCTGCTCCAGTAGCATACCTTTTAGAGAAGGGTTAGGGTATTTCCATACATTACACATTAGTTTGAACGTTTAATTGCATATAAATATAGATGATGATATACTTCATTGCTGACAAGATCAACTTTATTGATCCCAAATTGGATTGTTTTCGTTACAGCAGCCATTTTTAACAAAGGCATTGCACATCATTAAAAAAATTAAGAGTAAAAAATAAACAAACATAAATATTAACATCTTAAAATAGAAAATAAAACTGAACTAAAAAGTTGACCGTGAAGACAGAAAAACTGTAGAATGGCTGACAATAAACACAATGAAGGGCCGAGTTACAGCTAACACCATTCAAAGTGAAACCATTTAGTGAGCAAGGAAGGGCACATACATTACATATAAATGTGAAAACATGCTGATGTTGTTTGGTGTCTAAAGATATATGTATTATGTGTCTCAGGATCAGCGGCTCACCTGTGATTTTCTGGGAGTGTCCGGTGTTGAAAACATCCACCAGCTCAAACAGATGCTCCCCCACAGAGTCCGAGGACGCAGACACCTCGTCCTCCTCCTTACACGGCACCCTGCTGCAGGAGGGCAAAAGGTCAAATATATACAATGTTTTTAAGAATCTAACACACAGCAAACACCTGGTGGGCGTACCTGGGCTCCTGGGCCCGCTGCAGGGCTCCGAGGGCCTTCTCCACGGCTGCACTCAGCGAGGCTTTATCCTGCAGCATCAGACCCAGGACCGGCCCCGGGAGCTCCAGCAGCATTCCTGAAGAGAGGGGTGGGAACTCTGGTTTTATGATCATTTATCATTTACTTTTTGATTTGAGCCGCTCAAGGTACTGCACATCTCCAGAAAATGATTTTACATTCAAAACTCTATTTAGAAACTCCAGGGCCAGAAATAGGCCTCTGACCTGACCTGCCTCTGACTCCTTCTTCTTGAACTGAAAATGATGTAAACAAACATTCAAATGATTTTGTAGATAGGATAGTTTGACACTACCCACTTAAGAGCTTTAAAGTAGTTTGTGCGTTTTGATGCTTAAATTAACACCTTTTGTGAGTTTTCTAGTTTAAAATGTCAGAAAATAGTAAAAACTGTTCATCTTAATTCCTCAAATTCCAAACTGACATCTTTATATATCTTGTTGCGTCAGATTTTCACCTTAATACACCATCTCTATGGCCCAATCCCAAACCACGCCCTACACCCTACCCCTCCGTTTGCACGTAGGGTCCGCCACATGAAGTGCTGTTGCAAACCAACGAGTGTGGAGCGGTGTGGAGGGGGAGTGGCTTATCAAGCCCTCAAACAGCGAGTCTGCATCGGTGCTGACTTGAGACCGGTCTCTACCTGACCGGTCTCAACACTGTGTGTGTCCGTCAGGAAACACGCTGTTTACAAGTAGTTCCAGCAAACATCCACTGTGTAGTGATCACTTATTAATACACTGGGTTACATAATTCAATCATGGAACTACAGGTTGGGAGTATTGTTCCGCACGGACACTAATGCCTACTGTCCCTCCGGGGTATATACACTGTGTCCTCCTTCCTCTCTCTTTCTCTTGTCTACTCGGACTGCAAGCCAGCAACATGTCCTTTTCTGCTCCGCAATAAAGTTCCCTTTTGCACCTTCGATGCACCGTCTCCGACTCCTATCTCTCGGCACTACACTGGTGACCCTGACGTGAGTCTCGCTGAAGTTTCCGAGATTGGACCGAACATGGCTAGAGAGGCCGTTTTTCGCAAACTGCCGGAGAATTTTTGAGACGTCCGTGGCTGTCACGTGCACACGGACTGAGGCTCGGTGCGCCCCCCACGGAATGGCTGAGGACGTCGCTCGCCATTCCCGCATCGTCTCGGCACTGGAAGACAGCAAGCCTTCCGACTACAAGGAGACGATACACGACCTGCTAGGTACGGAAGAACCCGACTTCTACTTCATGGAACTGTTTCTTCGGGACATGCGGCTGCGTGTCCAGGCTGCGCTAGCTAACACGGCTAGTGTTGAGCCCTGCCGCCCGCGCTTTAGCCGAAGAAGCTGACCGGTTCTTCCTGGCCGCCCGGCAATTTACCCCTGAGGTGCTGGCCACTACACGCAGCGGCACCTTCCCTGGTGGGGGCACGCCGCCTAGCAGAGGCTCCGGGCCGACGACATCGACTAACGGCTGCCGGCTTACGGCTAGCAGCCGTCGACACCATCTAACAGCTAACCACGACAGCTAACGGCTAGCAGCTACCGACGGCTAACAATGACAGCTAACAACGGCTAACAGCTAACGACAACTAGCAACTAACAGCGGCAGCTAACGGCTAGCAACGACAGCTAACGACGGCTAGCAGTTAACGGATAACAACGATGACTGACGGCTAACAGCGGCAGCTAACGGCTAGCAACTAACGACGTGTTAACATCTGACTGTTAACAATTTGTTTTCGGTGCCGGAGAGGAGGTTCGACCAGCCGGTTGACCTCGTGTGGATAATCTCACATTTTCACCTACCTGTTTGATAGTGGACAGGACAACCCTTTTGGGCTTTTTCCGGTGCCTGAGAGGAGGTTCGACCAGCCGGTTGACCTCGTGTGGACACTCTCACTTTTTCATCACCTCGACGGCGGCTACGGACGTCGCCCACGTTTTCATCGGCGCCTGGGTCGCGCACTTCTGAACCCCGTCTCGCCTCGACAGTTTCGGACGTCGCCCATGCTTTCATCGGCCCATGGGCGGCGCGCTCCGGGACCCTGTCTGGCCTCGTCCCTCGCCAGCTGCTTCGGACGTCGCCCTCGCTTTCATCGGCGCCTGGGTGGCGCACTGCTGGACCCTGCCTGGCCTCTCCTCTGTCCACGGCTCCTTCCTCCCGGGGAGACTGCTCCTGCCTCCCGGGGATACCTCAACGCCTGCCGAGGACTTCATGCCCGCCGCCACTGCGCGTTTGCCTGCGGCCGGGTTGCGCTCCTTCCTCCCGGGGAGACTGCTCCTGCCTCTCGGGGATACCTCAACGCCTGCCGAAGACTTTGTGCCTGCCGCCGATGCGCGTTTTCCCGCGGCCGGGTTGAGCTCCTTCCTCCCGGGGAGACTGCTCCTGCCTCCCGGGGATACCTCAACGCCTGCCGAGGACTTTGTGCTCTTCGTTCGCCTCAACACATACCGCGGCCCCCTTACGACGGCCCGTTCTTGCGGTCACCTTACGATGGCCCGTTCCTGCGGCCACCTTATGACGGCCCGTTCCGTGGGCCGGCCCTCACCTGCAACCCCACCCTCATCGGCCCCTGTGGTGTTTCCTCCCGGACGCGAGGATTGTGCCATGTTTGAATTCTGGGGGGGCTTGTGTAGTGATCACTTATTAATACACTGGGTTACATAATTCAATCATGGAACTACAGATTGGGGGTATTGTTCCGCACGGACACTAATGCCTACTGTACCTCCGGGGTATATACTGTATCCTCCTTCCTCTCTCTTTCTCTTGTCTACTCGGACTGCAAGCCAGCAACATGTCCTTTTCTGCTCCGCAATAAAGTTCCCTTTTGCACCTTCGATGCACTGTCTCCGACTCCTATCTCTCGGTAATACAACTGATACA
The DNA here is from genome assembly GCF_902827175.1 of Gymnodraco acuticeps. Classification (NCBI taxonomy): domain Eukaryota; kingdom Metazoa; phylum Chordata; class Actinopteri; order Perciformes; family Bathydraconidae; genus Gymnodraco; species Gymnodraco acuticeps. Next base: position 115,489 of record NW_022990758.1, read on the forward strand.
TTTAGATGTTAACAACGGCCCCTACACACTACCCCTCCGTTTGCGCGTTCACGCAGAGGGTCCGCCACATTAAGTGCTGTTCCAAACCAACGAGTGTGGAGCGGTGTGGGCTATCAAGCCATCAAACAGCGAGTCTGCATCGGTGCTGAGTCTGACCATGGATGTATAATAAGAACTGGATACAGCGTCGGAGGCAGGGTCTCGTTCTTTCCTATGAGAGCTGCTCATTGGCGCATGAAGACAAAATGGCCCACCTTTTGAGAGAGCGAAACGTCACAGATTACCCATCATGCCTAGCTGTCAGAGCAGAAGAACCCATATGTGCACTCACAGAGCATGCACCCCTTAAGCCCCGCCCCCCGAGCTCCCACTCTCGGCTCAGTAGAATGAATGGAGACAGAAAATAAATCTAGATTCGGCTTTTAGTGCATTTTACAACTTTAAGGACCGTATGATTATAATAAGGGCTATAAAATAGTTCATACTGGGTAGTTTATTTAGTTGTTTTTTTTAAGTATCCGCTGATTTACAGACATCTCTTTCCCAATGTTAGTCAATGGGGAAAAGTCTTTCTGGGCCCAGTGACGTCCCGGACTGATACGGAAATTGTAGTACAGCCGTTTGGACACAACGAATATTTTCATCAGAGTCCGGCGCACTTCCCGGGGGCTTGGTGCTGACTGGAGACCGGTCTCTACCTGACCGGTCTCCACGCTGTGTGTGTCCGTCAGGAAACACGCTGTTTACAAGTAGTTCCAGCAAACATCCACTGATAAATTGCAATGTTAACAACCTCATGATAACCTCATTTTAACTTACGGCCCGTCCACACAGCAGCTTTGAACAAATATTGAAAATCTTGGAGCTGGGCGTGTCTGACAGCTTGGGGATTTTTTGCGAGCAACACGACCAACAACCAATCACATGAATCTCCCGCCCCCGACATACAAAGCAAAAAAAAAACGGGGATTTTATGCGAGCAATATATATATATATAAACTCCCCAAACAGGCGAAAACCTACCAGTTTCACCCACTGTCTCTGCCACCTCCCTCCATGCCTGGTTCCTCCGGTTTGTATCCCGGTAAATAGTCTGGTCGTAAAGAACCGGGTGATTTGCTACCGTAATTTCTCGTTTGGAATATGAGGAAATGAACTGCGGTCTGGCTTTCCCTGCTTACACGCGGTTTGATTGGCTAGAGCTTCTACTGTCAGATTTGCATAAACGGGTTTGATTGGCTGACGCTTCCAGCTCAGCTTCAAAAGTTGAACATTGCTCAACTTTTGAATCCTGAACATCCTGAAAATCCTGGAAATCTTCGCTTCGCTCCCCCACAATGCAGTTCGGCGACAAGCGAGGAAAAGTGACGTCATCCCCATTCAAAGTCAATGGGCAGAGAAGCGGTGGAAGAATCGTCTAAAGCTGCTGTGTGGACGGGCCGTTAGGATCATACCTGTGTTTAGTCTAGAAAAAGGTAAATGTGTGCATTTTATTATAAAGTTGTGTATATGTACAGACTGCTGCAAAAACTAAGAAGCTTATAAGCATCAGGTTTAAAACTAAAAGAGCTTTACAAAAGTAACACAATTAAAGATGTTTGGAGATTTATTTTAGTTATTAATTTGTATTTTTTGTCAAAGAGATGCTGATTTGAAACCGTTGTTACATACAGTTACGGCATTTCCTGTTTCTGCCGGAGAGAGGGGAGGCAGTCCCAAAGCTTGCTGCTGTATTTACTCCCTCCATCTGACAGGAGGGAGCCTCGTTGAGCTGTGAGTGTCACTCCACGGAGTTCACTCCGTCACGGAGAGGGAGGGTGTAGGGCGTGGTTTGGGATTAGGCCTATATCTGAGGAGCGGAAAAACACTTTTTTCTGACATTAATACTTTAATGACTATCAAAACAGTTGGTGATAATGTTGTCACTTGACTAAGGTTAGATTTAAATAGTCCTGGCCTATTACTTAAATTGTCTGTTGGTGTGTTCTCTTCTAATCCAATTATGAATCATTGGTACTGCATTGTATGTATTTATAATATGAGAAGTATTTACACGTAATATAAATATTCAAAAGTAAACTGAAAGACTTAGTATGATGAATATATGACAGTGACAAACTGCAGTGTATTATGTTTTAAAGTGGAGAGCTGTGAGGATTCTTAGAGAGGTAGGGATATATAGAAATGTGCTATAGGCTACATGTTGCCACACAGTAGCTAGATATGGCCAAGTAAATGCATAAAACAGCATTATTCTTTAACTTCATAATAATTGTATTATCTAGATCACAGGCTGTTAGAAATGCACGTTTCCCAAGCTCCTGCACTTTTTATGAATTAATCGCAGGCAGACAATGTATGTCCACCCTGACATGGACAGATTTAAAGTAGATTATATACAGTCAGGGCTCGACAGTAACGGTTGCCAGGTTGCCATCAGTGACAACCAGTTTTTAACATAAAGAAATAAGGACAACAAACAGCAAAATGTGCACCCGAAAATAGATACATGTTAATTATTTGTTGTATTAAGAGTGATATTTAATTATTGTTGTGACCAGTCGGAACCTGATACTTAAGTTGCACGTGCATTGGTGTGATTACGGAGCGAGAAAGCGATGCACGTTTACTCGCGTGCGCGGTGTGTTTGTTTTACAAAAAATGGCGAAGCAAATTAAGTTGTATGACTGTGCGGTAAAAGGTTCGGCCATCACCTCAACATCTCAAACGAATGATTAAAGTGATTCAACTCATAAAGCGTAAGATGAACCCGAACGAAAGCAAAGAGGAAATGTGTAAAGTCTTGGGAGGCGAAATATATATGTACATTCTGCTCCGCTGTGCATTCACTTCCGGTAAAAGTTCCTTCAAAATAAGAGTCCCTTTCTTATTACTACCAAAATAAAAGTGCAAAACGAAACTTTACCATAGGAAAATATTTGCATACAAATATAATCTCTTCTATAAAAAGGTAACACATTTTAAATATAGTTAGACATATCAAAAGGTAATTTACAGCATTCATAATTAATATCCAATTCTTAACTGTGAATGGTTTTCATTAGAAATGTATTAGTCTGGCCAATCCAAGACTTCGATCCTGAAGGGCTAGTGGATCTATGGGGGGGGGGGGGGGGTCAGCACAAAGGTCAAGAAAACCCACATTTGAAAGGAAGACAACGGATGACCAAGAAACTAGTGACTTGCTCAATTCATTTGTGAGGGATCTGTGAAGAACATGACAGCAGCTGCACTACTGGCGTTTAGTATACCAGCAATTGAGGGTGGACAAGTTTACTACCACTTTAGTTTCAAATAATTGTGTTAATTACTTATTGTAAAGCATTTGAACATTCTTTAGTGTCACATGTTCATTATTAAGTTGATGTATAACTGTATAGTATCTTAATTATTTAAAATATAAGGTGACTAAAAATGGCAACCGTATTTTCAGTTTTGGAAACCAAAAGCTGATGCCTGGTTGCCAGCCTGGCAACCACTTTTAAAAGTTAGCGTTGAGCCCCGATACATTTTCATTGCACAGTGAATAAAACATTTACATTTTCAGAAAGATATGTTATCCGTTTCTTAACAATGTATGTTAAATAATAGGAAAAGTGTTTTGATAATAATGAATTGCTGCAAACATTGGTTTCCCTTCAAATATGCGAAAGTTGAACTTACCAAGAAATATATCTGGTAAAAATGTCAACAATACTATAAAGTCCTCATTTGTTTAAATAGGAATCAAACAAAAAGGTTTTTCTAACTTTTCCATAAAAGTTGAAAAACACTGGGGGACAACGACATGGTGGACATTGTCACGACAGGGAGGACAAAGACTTTGGTTGGAGAACAAAAGAACAGTTGATTAAAGGATCATACTGGTTTAAAATGTGGGGGGCTAGCATCAATTATGTACATTACTGTAAGAACTCTGGACCATCCTTTCAAACAGACAACGTGAGCCTGTTCAGAGCCTGAGGATGGCAAAGTGACAGTGTATGAAACCCTGTGGACCACATAGAGCCGACAGGGTGGACACTTTGACCTTCAGTTAGCATCTATGGTAGCATTTTGGGCTTCAACAAATTGTGACTAGCAAACATACTAGTCTAGTGTTTGAAGACAACTTGGAGTGTGTGTGTGTGTGTGTGTGTGTGTGTGTGTGTGTGTGTGTGTGTGTGTGTGTGTGTGTGTGTGTGTGTGTGTGTGTGTGTGTGTGTGTGTGTGTGTGTGTGTGTGTGTGTGTGTGTGTGTCTGTGTCGACAGGGTAAGCATGTTAAGCTTAGGAAAAGCAAGTAAGCTAACTTATAAAGGAAGTGATTAGCTGATTTTCCTAATCAATACTTTTCTCAATCAATACTCAACCTCTAAAGTTTAGAGGTTGAGTATCCAGTCCACCAATAAAGAGAGAAATAACCTGCTTTTGAAATGTCACCAGTCTATTACCTTTCTTTAATGAGGCGGATTCCCGAATACGACATGGTGGACAATTATTTAAGGGACACACACAAAGTTATATTTTTTCTTAAATAAAATATGTATATATTATAATATTTATATATATATATTGATCAATGGACTTAAATTGAGTTTAGCAAAAAACATTTTTTTTTACATTTTACTTAATTTGACTCACATTGGAATGTTATGGGTTGTGCTTGGAACATAGCAAAATAGCATAATTCCCATATACAAAGCTGAAAAATATCTAAATAAATGGTCAAAAGGGCAAAGTAAGGCATTTTAATAAATATAGAAAACATAAGTCTAATATGTTATGTTTAATTTTTGTTTTCAGCTCACCTGTGAGTTTCCCAGCTTTCTCCTTGTGTTTGGGGTAAATCAGAGAGTACAGCTTTTCCCCTCGTGTCTCTAAATCTTCTGCTTCATCCATGTTATTCTCACATTAAGACTCTTTGTGCAGGTGTCATGTTAAAACACAACTTTTACTTTGCAATTAGCAGTTATACACCAAATGTTGACCTCTGGCAGTATTTTGGTAAACATTTTCGCACCACATACACAAAACATGCGTTCAAAAATGCACTTCTTTCTTATTTACTATGTGCTCGTCCCCCATAAGCTTTCGTATTGTTATAACAAATAAAAACTCCGTATTTAGGGTCAAAACTGCTGAGATTTGTAAATAAAATTTCTTACGAATGTCTGTAAACACAAGGCGCGTATTAATGACGTTCCTACGCGGGATGAGGACGTGTCCATCCGCTGGGTGTGCACATAACTAGTTCCCCATTAAATAACATTTTTAACATAATATAGCGTAATAATAAACGTAAAAATACGACTGTAACAATAACTCACAATATTTTTGTTTTAAATGTGTCAAAATGTGTTGTTGGTCGTATTGTTCTCTGTTTAACAGTATTCGTGTGAGCGCAGTGATCTTTGACTAAGGTATCGTAAACCGTCTTCCGGTCTCTCGGATCCTCTTCCTCCGGTAAAAGGTAACGTGGTCGCAACGGCTGCTAAAAGCATGATCATTAAAGTGCATTTATTGCGTCTCCCTTCTTGTATTTAGTCTTATTAAGTAAGATTATTATGTTTTGTATGTTGTTGTTAATCATACGGGGCAGAACATTTCCCTATATAGTGTATCCTATACATATATTATATATAGAGCACGTCGCAGGTTAGGCCTCGTTGTGTGGAGCTAACTTTAGCTAAATGTGCTACAATGCGAACTACATGTGTTTTCTACATTTAGGGTGTTAAATGTTTAAAACACTGTAAAACTTGTTACAAAAACAGCACAAATGTCCCCACTTGATGTAGTATAATTTAAAGCTACATGAAGAGAACACGTTGGTAACCGGTGCTAGCGGTGGCTGTTATCCGTTTTTACTGGTGTTTGTTTTTTGTTAAGTAATGAAGTAACATTTGAATTTGTATTATTTCTTCCAGGTTCATCATGTCGTCCCATTTGCAGTGGATGGTCATCAGGAACTGCTCCAGCTTCCTCATCAAGAGGAACGGACAGACTTACAGCACTGTGAGTACATTATAGTTGTATATGCTGTATTCTGCTTAAACTTTTCCCAACTTAACATCATACGACTTCTTACAAGGGTTTGATTACAGTGGAGTACTTAGAAGTTGATTTCTGTATCAATTGTTCCAAAAAAGTAACGTTTTGTAAAGTAGGGGTGTACAATAAAGCACGACCACAGAGTGCAACACACACATGTAATTTAGGATGTCTTCACCTGTAAAATGTAAGATAAATAAGGATTTGTAAAAACAATAAGCCAAATCTTTAAAAAAAACAAAAACGGGATTACTGTAACGTTTCAACCAAATCAGAATTGTATAGTATAACTTTTTTTTAATTTATATATATATAGTATAACTCGATAGCATTAACATTACATCACCATGTACACAAAAAATACTACAAATATGACAAACGGCAACTTCCATCTCAGTGAATCAATATCGTAAGTGACATCTTGCATGTCTCATGTTGTCCCAAAACCCAAACAATAAAAAGCAGGACATGTCCTTATTTAAGCGACTGGTCTTAACAGTGAAATAAATATGCAGTTTTTAGTCTGATGTTGCAAACCAAAGCTGTCCAGCAGGTTTATCTGAATAAACTGCTTTTATGTGACAGGAGCCGAACAACCTGAAGTCCAAGAACTCTTTCCGCTTCAATGGTTTGGTGCACAAGAAGACCATTGGTGTGCAGCCAGCTGCCGATGGCAAGGGAGTCGTTGTCGTGCTGAAGAAGCGTAAAGGTAAAACCTGACACGGTGTCATCTTTAGACACTTCCTCTGTCTGTAGAACAAGAGTGCATTTTCATCAGCTTCACTATGTATTTAAATCATTGGAATGGTGACAGTCAAGATGTGCACTGTTCAAATGTTTTCTTTACCGTTACCTCTTTCTGTAGTCTAAAGGATATTTCACACACCATTTTGAAGATGTGTGCTTACTTAAAATGGACTTTAAATAGAGTTGCTCATGCTCTGATTTTCAGAAAGTAAAGAAAACGGTTGGACAGTTTTAAGGCATTAGCCCAAATTCTTAGGATGGCTGTCTAATGTATTGATCTCTGCACTCAGCTAACAAGCAGTACATTTAAGGAGAAGAAACTATGTGCATGAGTTCTGCACCTTTTTAAGAAGATGGAGTGTTTTTTGATATTTTTGGATCGCTACAGCTAATGTCTTTAAATTGTTTTTGCACAGGTCAGCACAAACCTGCCAGCTCCTACGAGAAGATCACCATCAACAAGAACGCTCGCGCCACGCTCAACAGCGTGAGGCACATCATCAGCAAGAGCAAGTACAGGAAGGACCTGCGCATGGTGAGCTCAATGCCTGACTTTAAAACATCAAATTAATGACATCATCATTTTCTACAATGGTCGTGTTTATTTGTACTGTAGAGCTTTCAGGAATATCATTTGAGCCTCCTTTGTTTTCCCAGGCCGCTCTGCGTCGTGCCAGTGCCATCCTGAAAAGCCAGAAGCCTGTTGTGGTGAAGAAGAAGCGCACCAGGGCTGCAAAGACAGCATAAACTGATACACATGATCAATCAATAAACGTTGTTTGGAAAAAAATCTCTTTAATGTTTGTGGATTGTAATATGCAGATATGACATGTTAAGTTATTCCCAAGTAATAATGCATCATGGTCATGCAGTATATTGTGAGTGTAGAAATCCATCTTTGCTAGGGGGAATATTCACAATGGAAGATGTTACATGTTTCTAGGTATACATTGATGTTAATTCCTGTGCTAGAAAAGGTGAGTAATCTAAGAAGAATGAAGTCAGGATTATACAAAAGAACGCTCGCATCAGTATAATTTGACTAGGTTTACAGCAGATAGCAAATGCCTTTAAGCAATACTACTGTATATTTGAAAAGGGAAACTTGGTTAGTCTGATAAATGTAATATACACTTAAGTTGACTTGCTTTTGAGGCATATGCTATCTTCTGTGCACTAAACATCCTGGAAACTGGTAGTAATGAAACTGGCTTGAAATAGGTCAGTCAGAGGGCACTTCAGTCTGTTCAACGATCTCGACCAAACATCAGCCTGTTGAAGTTTAGTTTCCCTTTAATTGTAGTAATGTTTGAATTGCACGACCCCTTGACCTCACTGCACTGGTGTCCCAGTGTTCAGTAGCAGGCTGTACTCCACGTGACAGATATGAGCTCCATCTCATCTATAGGTTATCTGTATGCATGAAACATCTGCACCCATCTGCCACATCTGTTCACACGTTATTTCTGGACTGGATTTGACACTTTACTGCAGAACATTGGGTCCCTTGAAAGGCGCTATATAAATATCCTTTATTATTGTTATTAGAACTGATCACAGCTTGAGTTTAAACATATCATTTTCACTTGGAGTGGATTATAGTGACACAAACCGGAGCTCTTGCTTTGGCCACAGTGAGTGCTGATGTGGAAACATTGGATAGATTTTTAAGCAGCCCACTGGCAGCTTTCCACTCCTGGCATTGGAAAGATATAAACAGTCTCTCCCCCCCCCCCCCCCGTGAGTTTAAGCTGGTATTCTGCAGCCATCACTTCCACAGGGAGGCACGTCTGTGTCACGCAGTGGGACGATGACAGGGATGGCTTGGCCTCGGTGACGAAGATGTGAGGAGGCTCAGTCGCTATGAGGGGAATCAGGTCGGTGCTTTTCTTCATGTTCTTGGCTCTGCTGCTCCCGCAAACTCGAAGCTTCGAGCTCCAGGATACCATCCATGCACTGATCCAGGAGAACATCCACCTGCACGACCAGCTGGAAAACCTCACCCAGGCCCTCAGGGAGCTCAAGCGGATGCTCTGGCATCACTCAAATGGTACTAAGTAGAGTCTATGAAGTATGCATGAGTAAAAGTTGTAGTTGTCTAAAGGACACCTTATTATAGTGGAACGTTTATTTATGTTGCAAGTCCACAAAGAAACTGATATTCAACATATAATACAAGTTAATATTCAGAGGATTACTCAAGATGTACCATCAGTATCCTATACTTAAAAACAAGATTTATGTACATTTTAAATTAATATATGAGGCCTGCCCTCTATGGGCCTGCCCAGCAAAAGAAAATCTAACAGACGCATTAATTACGTTTTAATAAGTTAATAGAACATATTTCGTTTTTTTATATATATTATTTTGGTGGATTTTTCTACACTTATTTTTTATTCTTTTTTTTGACTATGCTATTACAATTAATGCATTTTAAGTGTTACATTTTTATATTATTTAAAAGGTGCATCTACAAAGTCATTGTTATCCCTATACCCTTTATCTTTTCTATTTATTTTGTACTGTTATTTTTTTAATCACACTTATTGTGAATATGCAAATGAAACCTTTACATTGAGTGTGAACCTTAAGACAGGATGTATACTATAGTCAGACGTGCATATCGTGCATAGTTTAATCAAGTATTTTGGTGATTTGAAATGCTCAGTCTCCAAGGTCAGAACAGCTGTCGCCTCCTCTTATTCTCTCATTTCCTGTTTGTGTCTGTTTCCTCTTAATCCTGTCCATGCTGTCTCGTTGTAGCTTTTTAGACATCTGACCTCACCTAGGGGTCATTTTTATTTTTCATTATTATTTCTGTGTGTTTTGGGATTTCCACCACAGACCCTGATCATCATGAACACCATGAATTCCACAGTGAGGACACCCAGCACATGTGGGACGAGTGGTCCGAACACGGTGTGTATCATTACAAACAGAAACCTTTCAGAGCAAATGTTCAGCTTTATTGCATTGAGCGTTCAAAGTGTGGCAACATCAGCTGCCATTGATCTCCTGCAGTTAGGCTTACAGGTCATGTGAGCAGCAGAGGAAATGTTAGTGAACTCGGCCTCAAACGAGCCTGCCAACAGCACAATCTGCAGGGGGGGGGGGCACATGAGGGGCGGAAAGGGGTGAATAAAAAGGTGATAGCATGTAGGAAACAGCTGGAAACAATATATTGCAGATCTCACTAAACAGTGATTCATTGTTCGTAATCAGCCTAAAACAGATTTCTATGAGATGGAGCAAATCAAATGTAAAGTTGTCAAATAATTTGATAGGTGATCCTATAAAGAGTTTATTATTACAGTCCAACTGTCCAGCTGGAATGGTTAATATAGTGATAACTCACATGTTCCTATCCCTTTGAACCCAGAAGATAGATAGATATGTGCATATATATTTATTTTATTTTTCATGAATCTAATTGGGTTTATCCTTGCATTTTTTTATTATATTAATTATTTATATGAGGGGAAATAATAATAATAATTCATTTTCAAACTATTTTTACCCTGTCTAATTTACCTTTTCTTATCTTTTTTGTTTCTTATTTATAATGTATTTTTTCAAATAATATTCCTACAATTTTAAATAATCACGCAAAAACGTTCCCTCTTAAACACAGAATATATAGGACCTTTGGATGTTTAGTTAATTGATTTGCTTTATATCCAATTGGTTATTATTACTATTATTATTTAGTTTTTTAATCTAATTTTACCACTTGATTTATCTTCTTTTTCCCCCCATGTTATTATTTATTCCCATAGAATTCTCTAACTATTCAAATCTGTAATGAATAAATTGAAGTCACTGAAGAAAAGTAAATATTTAAAGATGAAAACATATGGTAATAGCGACTCATATTCTTTCCTCCTGGCAGCCATCAACGCAGAGACCCACCTCTTCCTGGAGCACGCCTTTTGTGGACACGAGCTGCACCACTCAGCTGCTGGTCTCCAGGTGGAGACGTCCGTCCGGCTGCTGGTGCTGCCCGGCCTCACCCTGCTGCTGCTGCTGCTGCTCAGAGATCTCTAGGCTCCATCCGCCTGGTGTCCATTCAGGAGAGACACACAACTCTAGATTTGTGGCTCATACTTTCACAAAGTTATGATGTGGTGGCCTTATAGTCTAGCTGCCAGCATAGTGAACCCCAGACCCCCAAAGTTTCATGATAGAAATGTATAGGGGTCCCCAGCACATTGGGGACTGCCGGATGCTAACTTGCATATGTTGGGCAATTTGCACAATTAGCATAAATTGCATTAATTAAGATGAATGGAATTATAACATATGTAAAGAATAGTAACAAAAAAACACTTGTCTGATTTGGATAGTTTTGGAGTGGTTATGGGGGTTATTGAGCATGCCCACAGAGAGTACAATTATTGGCATTATCTGATCAAAACTGCCATTTTTTATCCAGGCAATGTCAGAAATGTACTCAGCAACCTCAATAACCCCCAAAAACCACTCCAAAAATTGTCCAAATCAGCCATGCCATTTTTTTTACTATTGTCAACGAAGCCTATAAATGGTAATTTTTGCTAATTAACGCAATTTATGGCTAATTGTGCAAATTGCCCAACATATGCAAGTTAGCATCCGGCAGTTTCTATGTGCTGGGGACCCCTACTATACATTTCTATCATAAACTTTGGGGGACTCTATGAGCTGGAAACTAGACTATGGGATAAGTGCATGTATGCTGTGAATTGTAAAATAACTGATAAGTGAGTTTTGATATGTTTGCAGGGATTAGCTGTAGCCCAGCTCTCCCTGTTGTGAGTGATTATTGAGTGGAAAGGAACGACACAATCTGTGAGCAACAATCACCTCCGGGGGATTTACTGAACTGGAAGGGAGCCAGTGGATCACAGCTGGTCAGACACGGTGACTTGCTTAATTACTGCCATTCAGGCCATATGGAACTTTGTGACATTGTTGTTGTTATAAGGGTAACCAAAATTAGATAAATACATTAAAAAGGGTAACTTCTGGCAACTAAATTCATCTAAAAATGTACTTTGTCATTATTTTTCACATTATTACGACTACTTATTTAAAACATTGAGAAAAGTATTTCTACAGAAAACGGAGGCAAACTGGCCATATGTGACACTGGGTCGTATGTGTTTATATGATCGAGTAGTAAAAGTGTTATTCTTTTCAAGATGTAACATTTTTTTACTGACTTTTACTTATTTTTCACATAAGGCTACTCTTTTAAACTGGTCCACTATAAACACTCAGAAACATTAAGTGGTTTATATTTCCTGAGAAATAATCAGGAGGAAAGATCTTTTTCAGAGAAGACATTTGGACTAGCACCTGGAACTAGTGACAGAAACATTAAAAGGTCCATGTCATGGCCATTTCTACTGATCATAATTCCATTGTTGAGGTCTACTAGAATAGATTTATATTGTTCAATGTTCCAAACTCACATTGGTTTCTCATACAGCATCTCTGAATAGTATGTGCATTCACTCTCTGTCCTACACGGCTTGTTGGAGCTCCTGCCCCCCCCCCCCCCCTCCCTGTGAGCATAGTGGCCGTCTGCGAGACAGCAAAACCCAGCCCGAAACACACACACCCTGGCTGGGAGTTTGTGTGTGTGCCCAGGCTGAGTTCCGCGGTGTCTCGCACACAGATGGCAGCCATATTTTCTTGTGCCTGCCTGTTTCTATGGCCAGGCTGTCTGTGTTTAACATCAGTCCCTGTGCTCAGGTAGGCTGCCATTGTGCACTCTCTTTTTAGGGCCCGATAGCATAGCATTTATCTTTGGGATTTAGTGTTCCAATAACTGAGGTCATTTTTTTGTGGTGGTAGGAGTGGGGGTCAGTTTCTTTTTGATGTAGCCAATATTTCATTGATTGTTTCTGGATTTGTATTAATAATGGAAATGTGCATAATTCCGCTCTGCAGGTGTTGTTCTCCTGTGAACCTGTAGGATGCTCTTGCAAAACTCATTGTAATCATTTTCAATTGGACGATTTTCCCATTTGTCAAATTGTACGTTTGTTCGAGGGCCCCAAACTTTGCTTCTAACGAGTAGGATGGCTTCTAATACTGATTTAAGTTATTTAAGCCAAATGGAATTTGAATGTGAATTGTCTTTTTATTGCATGAAATGGCCTGCATGCTTTCTCTCTCAGTTCATTGACAGCTTCATTCAAACTTCCAGTGGAACTTATTTTCAGGCCTAACTAATTATATTCTGAACAGTTTTGTATGTGTCCCAAATGTACAGTGATAATTGTTTGCCTGACATCTGGATCTTTCTTTCTTTCTTTCAGTCTTTATTTCGAACAGATTAAAAAATAACAAATAACAAATGTGAAAAACAGAATACCGTATTGTTATAATACAGTATTTATCCACATTCATGGTAATATTTGTATATTCAACAAAAAACAAAAAAATTCTTCATATTAATATTAATAATAAATCATATGTGTCCGAAAGGGAGTAGGAGGAAGCAAATGCTTATTAATTCCCACCCCTTACTTGATCAATGATTGTCCTTTAAATTATTATGCAAGTTATTCCTACATACATTTACATGTATACATACATATACAATAATTTCTCATCTTCAATCACCTTTCTTCATTCTCATATTTTCCCAAAAAGTGTTTCTGTACATCCTTTTAAACTGAACTATGCTTGTGCTTTGTTTGAACTCCTGCTCCAAACCATTCCATAAAATCACCCCACAGATTGTTATACTCATACTTCTCAGAGTAGTTCTGACCTTGAGTTGTTTAAAATGTAGATTTCCTCTCAAATTATACCCACCCTCTCTGTCTACGAACAATGTTTTTAATTTCCTAGGAAGTAGATTATGTCTGGCTCTGTACATGATTTGTGCCGTTTTAAATGGAACCAGATCAATGAACTTCAATATGTGTGACTTCAAAAATAATACATTAGTGTGTTCAAGATATCCAACATTATTGATAACTCTTATAGCCCTTTTTTGTAATGTGCATAACGGCTGTAGGTTGGTTTTGTACGTGTTTCCCCAAATCTCCACACAGTAAATCAGATATGGCAATATTAGTGTGTTATATAGAGTATGCAATGAGTTATAGTCCAGAATGTATCTGGCTTTTCCCAATATTGCGATAGTTTTAGCCAGTTTTGCTTTTACATGAGTGATATGAGGTTTCCAGCTGATTTTGTGCTCTAAAACCACACCAAGGAACTTCATTTCATATACTCTTTCTATGTGTATGTTATCTAGTATTAATTGTATCTGTGGATTTGTTTTATGTTTTCCAAATAACATAATCTTTGTTTTGCTTATATTTAATGATAATTTGTTTGTGTCAAACCAATGTTTTACTTTAATCATTTCTGCTGTTATCACTTCCATTAGCTCTTTCAAATTGTCACCGGAACAAAAAATATTAGTGTCATCTGCAAATAAAATAAATTTCGATATATTTGATACTCTGCAAATGTCGTTGATGTATATTATGAACAGCTTTGGACCCAACACGGACCCCTGAGGTACTCCACAAGTTATGTTCATGTATTCTGATGTATGTTCACCAATTTCAACAAATTGTTGTCTGTTGCTTAAATAATCTCTCACTCAGTTTAACCCCACCCCTCTGATGCCATACCGTTCCAGTTGTATCAGTAAAATATTGTGATCTATGGTGTCAAATAAGTCTATAAATATTCCCACTGCTTGTTTTGTATTGTCCATGCAGTTTGCTATTTCCTCACTTAATTCCATTAGTGCCATAGATGTTGATCTGTCTTTCCTGAATCCATATTGACTGTCGTCCAAAAGCTGATGTGTTTCCATGAAACTGTCAAGTCTTTTTGTTAAAAAGCTTTTCAAGGATCTTGGAAAACTGAGAGAGCAATGAAACAGGTCTGTAATCTGTGTAATGGTGTTTATCCCCAGTTTTATATAATGTTATAACTTTAGCTATTTTCATTTTATTTGGGAATTTACCAGATTGAAAAGACAAGTTAAAGAGATGAGTCAATGGTTCTGCAATTTCTTCAATAATGTTTTTTACTATAATCATATTAATATTATTCCAATCGGTCGAGGATTTGCTTTTACATTTTCGCACAGTATCGATGATTTATTTTTCTTCGACTGGTGTGAGGAAGAAAGAGCTATTGTTTTCATTCCAAAGGTCTGTATCTTCCCCTTTAGTTGTTTCTACGGTTTTATTTTTTTCTGCCAGATCTGGCCCCACATTTACAAAGAATTCATTAAAACCATTAACCACATCTTCTGTATTATTAATAACATTATTTTTGTCCACAAAAAACTCAGGGTAACCAGAGCTTTTTGCTCCATTTCTAATGACACTATCTCTTTTGAAATACATTGTCTTTTTTATGTTAATTGCCAGGGCCCAGGTCAGACAGCAACATTTGAGTAGGCTATGTTTAAACTCTGTTGAATTCCTTTTGTCGGGCAGTACAGCAGGAATTTGATCCCTGTTTAGTGAAGTGTGAGACCAGTGGCCTGTACTATGGAGCAGGATTTTCGGTTAGCGAGGTAACTTCAGGGTTAACTCTGGGTTTCCGGTCCTACGACGCAGGTTCACTTCTTACCGAAGTAGATCTCCATGGTAACTTATGCTGAACACATAACCTGCTCCGGAGCAGATAAGAGATCAACTCAGTGAAAACACCGCCTGCTGACCAATCAGAGGTCACTGCCTGCTGACCAATCAGAGCTCAGTGTGCGGAGTTTAAAGCCATCAAGTCAGCTTCTCGAGCCGTATCTGGCCGTGCAACACTTAAAGTGTCACTGTATGCAGAAGTGTTATTTAAAGCTCCCCTATTATACCGTTTTTCATCAATATATTATAGGTCTCAGATATATACAAAACACGTCTCTGAAGTGTTTGGCTCCAAACACCAAACAGATCATCCCATAATCCCCTCTGTTTCAGCCCTGTTTCAAAAGTGCTGATTCTCTGTCTGTTACTTTCGATAAAAATAAGAAGGCCCTCCCCACGCCCCTGTGATTGGCTGATGGTTACACAAGCCAATACATCGTTATGACATCATAAAGTGGCCAAGATCTTATCAGCTCATTTCCATTATATAAATGGATCAGGACAAAAAGAGAGAGAATCTTTGTTCTCGAAACTTTCAGAATCTCTTTACACAGAAGGGACACATGTTGATGTATAAATGACATGAAAAAGTGTTTTTTGCATAACGAGGTGACCTTTAAAACAACACATTAAGTTGACGAAACACTCGAGTCAAATATTAAAGTCAGATCCACTCATGTCTTAGATGGGGCAGTGATATCTTAAACCTGTTAATGTACACATTCAAACACTCGGTAGTTGTTTTTGTTTTACCAGCTGTTCTGTGTTCACCTTGCATGTGTAACGATAGTTACGTCTGTAACTACGGTTCTATGAGTACCAGATGACCGCCAGAGGCAGTGCTTTAGCACTGGATATGTCCATCGTGCGCATGCACCGTACGAGTACCAATAACAACAAAGTCACCTGTGACCCACGTGACACCGGCTATATCAGCCGGTGTCATCAGAGGATCTGTTCCCAGAATCTTCTCGCGAGCACACAAGAATTATGAGTGACAGGAAACTCTGGCGGTCATCCGGGACTCATAGAACCGTAGTTACAGACGTAACTATCGTTCTATTTCGTCCCTACTGACCGCCAGAGGCGGTGCTTTAAGCACTGGATGACTTATACCAACCATGTCATGAAGAAACCAAATACTCACCTAGCTGGAAGCAGCGGAGCTTGGCAACAGGACCACGCCCAAAGGATGGGGGGGTGGCGACATTGACTCGGTAGAACCTGGAGAATGTGCCAGAGGACGCCCAAGACGCCGGGGCGCAGATGGTCTCCAGGGGCACTCCTCTCAGGGCGGCTCAAGACGTTGAGACGCTCCTTGTAGAGTGGCATCTCACCCCTGATGGCAGGGGGCGGCCACTGGCCCCATAGGCATGTGCGATTGTATCAACAACCCAGTGGGACAGCTGCTGCTTGGAGAGAGCACAACCCTTCCTAGTGCCGCCATGGCAAACGAAGAGCTGCTCTGACTGCCGTATACAGGCCGTAGCGTCGACATTACGCTCTTAGGGCCCACACAGGGCACAGCAACTCGGGTGTGTGGCTCTCCTGTACGTTAAAGCGTGTCAGCTGGATGGGCCGATTGGAGAGGGCAAGTGGAAGCACCTTGGGCAGGAACGCCACATTCGGCCAGAGGGCAACACCCGAGCCATCGGAGTTCCACCTCAGGCATGTATCGCTCACGGAGAGGGCATGAAGCTCTCCGACTCGCTTCCCTGAGGTTATGGCAAGCAGAAATGCTGCGGAGAGGAAGGAGATGATAGGGCATCTAGCACTAGGGGCAGGTCCGAAGCCGGAGCCCTCGGGGTACTAGGGGGACGCTGCCGTAAGGCCCCTCTCAGGAAGAGGGACACCGACCTGTGGCGCCCCACCGTGGCGCTGTCGACCCCGACATGTTGGGCAGAGATAGCAGCCATATATACCTTCAAAGTGGAGTGAGAACGTCCACTATCCAGAAGGGACTGCAGGAACTCCAGAATGGTGGCCACAGAGCAATGCCCCGGATTATCAGCCTTACCCAAACACCAGTGGGAGAAGAGCTTCCATTTGCACTCGTACTGTGCTCGAGTGGATGGTGCTCTGGCATTCAGGATAGTTTCCCTGACAGATACCGTAAAAACGCTCAACCGTGGGTTGGGCCCCGCAGATGCCAAGCCCAGAGCTGAAGGCGGTGAGGGTCGGGATGCCAGATCTGACCCCTGAGCTGTGACAGAAGGTCCTTCCTGTCGGGGAGGCACCATGGTGGGCCGCAGCAGAGACTGCGTGTGGACACATATTGAGTGGTGCAACTTTAACATCTCTGAGCTCCTTTTTATTGAATGGTCCTCCATTCCTAGCTAGCACAAATCTGATAAATAAAAGATAAAACAGACAGTGGGTCCAAACATGTTTATTCTTTGCACTACTTGAAATGATCAGCACATATAAAAGTTATAAAATTAACGAAAGTCAGTTGGTGCTGCAGGGTTTGTATTCTACAGAGACACATTTATTATACTGAAGATGCACATGAAGGAAAACAGGGAATGTGTTATACCACAATGAATAAATAGTTGACATTCACAGCACAAACAAAACATTGACATCCACATCATTCTCAGCATGGATCATCATTCCTAGATACTAACAATGGCTAGGATCTGCTCTTATTCATTATAACTGATGGTTACCATGGAGTGGTCACTGATATTCTGTGTAAAGCTAACTATTTTGATAATATATCGTTCAATTCATGCCAAAATTGTAGAAAATGCCTGCCTCTCAAATATGGAGATTTCCTGCTTTTCTCATATCATATTTAAGTGAAGTTATGTGGGTTTACCTGACAAAGGGAGACATTTAAATAAACCTGTGTGTGTGAAAAGGGCATGTTCTCTATGTTCTACCATTTTATAGATCTATGGATTATTTGAAATGATTATCAGCAGGTTAGTCAAAAGTGAAAGAATCATTGGTGGCAGACATAGTGTTCTGTGCGTTTACTTTTAAATGCTTCTGTTGTGTTGCTGTGCGAGTTGTAACAGGGTAGTCCTGGCTCGGTCCGTCATCACTACAGGGGTCCACATACATTATATTATCTATAGTCCATGCAGACTGAGCGCATGTTTCTCAAGCAGATCGTGCATGTTAGCCACTCTAGCTCTAGTCTATATCCAGGTCCGAGTCCTCGTCGCTAACGATGGTCTGAAAGATGGCTCCGTTGCGAATGATCTTCTGGATGTTGGGCAGCTTGTCGGGCAGAAGGCCGTACTCCTGCAGTAGGGCTTCCAGGTCCACGGCGAAGAAGTCCTCCCCCAGCTGATCCGTGACCCGCACGAAGTTCCCGATCAGCTCCCCTGCTTTGTAGACAAGCAGGGCGGGCAGAGCGCTGTCTCTGAACAGAGCGCTGGTGCTGATGGCCGAGCTGCGCACGCTGCAGAACTTCACCAGCGGGTACTCCTGAGCCAGGCACATGAGGCTGCCCCTCATGGCCTCGCAGCCTGGCACCTCGGGCTCATAGATATGGATCACCACCAGGATGCTCTTGTCCTCCTTGTCCAGAGCTTCCAGGAATTCCTCTCCACAGCTCAGCTCGTAGACCTGAGCGAAGCGCTTGCCGCGGCAGAGCTGGCGCCGCATCTCCTCGATGCGCTGCATGCGGTAATGCTGGAGAAAGTCTTCGTCATCCTGTCCTTCCTGCAGCATGTTGTACTCCTGCACGGTCATCTGTGGGGCAGACAGAGAGGAACACATTTAGTTAGGATAAGGAACACTTTGACCAATTGGGAAATATGTTTTCTTGCCAAGAATATGAAGACTTGATTTGATGTAAACTAGCTCAACCACCATTTGCCATAATCTATCATTCTTGCAAATTAAAAAGAAGCCAACATCAACAACCTTTACCACCTAATCCAACTTGTTTGGCATTGGTATTGAGCAATATGACGTGATGAAATTAGATTTTGTTTATTTAGGAAAGAACAAATGCAGACGCTAGTATCTGACAAGCCTTTTGCAATATTACAGGGGGTAAAATCTTAGCAGAGTTTGGAGGGAGGAAGTCGCAGGACATTTTGTTTGTGTTCTGGAAAGTTCATGTGTTTTGCGGGGTGCGACATCTTGGGATTTGAAGCCCACATTGAACGTAAACCAAAAAACAAGGTGGACTGGAGTCACCACAGGATCATTATTGGCTCTCACTGTTTCACTATTATCTCATTCACACCAACGCAACTCCGGTTCAAGCTCCGTGCTAGAGCTTTTCAGGTTCAGAACCGGTTCTTCGGTTTAGCTCCAGCTCTTTGCACACCGCCCAGAGTCCGACTGGTGCTGCGTCATTGCGTCATCGTTTGCGTCATGACGTAACCGTTTGCGTGCCTGCTTCATAAAGCCAAACCGTGCGGAAACCCCTCACAGCTCACACTGACAACAACAACAATGGCCGATTGTGCTCCAGCTTCCTCTGTACCTCTTCGGAAGACCAGATTCCCAGTAGGTAGCTGGTCTCTTCAGTGGACCACTGCTGCTTGTTAAGTTTCTCCATCGTTGTGTACAAACTGGATAAAACGCGGGCTTTTTGTTGTTGTTCAGGAGTTGATCCTGTCTCTGCCCCCTCCTCGACGTAAGCGTGACGTATGTGGTGCTTTTGCTCTGGCCGGACACATTTTTGGTGCTTGAAACGAACCGGATTCCGGAGCTAAGAGGCTGCTCCGCTGCGGTGTGAACAGGAAAACCCGGTGCTTTTCAAGCTCCAGCTCCGAACCGGCCCTGAAACACCGTTGGTGTGAATGAGGTATAAGTTCCGTTTGTGATTGGCTGCTGAGTCAAGTGATGTGCTGTTTACGCGGGAACGAAACGGGTTGTATCTGCTACTTTTCTCTTTCGTATAGCCCGTTTGTTCACACAATGCCGTAACGGAACCACAGAAACGGACCCCTAAAACGATAACGGGTCCCAAGGTGGATAGATCTGCGGACGGAACGCTCTGGGGGGGCAAACGTCCTATACGATCATGTTCCTGATAACGATGAAGCCATAGCCCCACCTCTGCTGCTCACTGCTGTAGCATGGTCAGTAGCTACTGTCAGTAGCTACCGCTACTGCTACTGACCATGCTACAGCTGTTAGTGCAAAATCTACAGCTCCTCTACCACAACCATCAGCAACAAGTGGACATGGAGAATTACAGGAACTACATGTTGCTAAATCCACCGCGGGGCATAAACAGAAGGGCAACCCGGCAACCATGCTCGGGGTCCTTCTTCGCTGCTTTTGGTGTATTTTGTGGCGGAAGTACAGCACCACTTACAGGCCCGGCATATGTACTACAGCGTCTCCAGCGGGTCGAGCGGTCTCGTGGGGACGGACACACGTTAATTGAGCCGATTCCGTGTGAACGGAAGACTTTTTTGATATCGAATTTGGTTCGTTTGCGTTCCCGTGTAAATGGGGTCTGAGACACCTAGTGTTAAATTCAGAGCAGTGTTAGGATCAACATCAATCCGGTTTGAAAATGTTTACCCTGACCCACCCCCAGTTTATACAGCTCATAGGTCTGTGCAGTAAATATGGCTGAACAACCAGCTTAGCTTACAAAGTGATATGTGTCCCTAAATGTACTCATGCATATTAGGCTGTTTAAGAACCTAAAGAATGGAGTTGCAGACTCCACTGTGTTAATCAGGTTATTTCTAATTAACATCTAGTCTATATATATCCTTTTCAAAAACAACAGGTGCTCCATTATCCAGAGTGACCCAGTTTTTAGATGGAGACACCCACCGAATGCAAGTATGATTGAGGAACAAGACGTTTAAATAACCGTCCTCACAGGCTTTACTTTCCTATGTGGATCTCTTTTCTTCTTCATACTTACTTTGCCTTTGATCTTGTCCTGCAGCTCCTTCTCTTTCAGTTTGTCTTTCTCCTGGTCGAGGTCGGAGCGGCAGGTCATGGACAGTTTCTTGATCAGCCTCTCCATCTCTTTCTTCTGCTCCTGTTTCTGCTCCACCTCAAGCTGCTTGTACTTCCTCCAGTCATTGATGACCCCCTTTGGTCCTGACAGAGAACAGCCACTGTCACTCTCACTGTATTTTCAATATGAAATCATGCAGAAGTCTTATTAGGACTGTTTTTGGTGTGTATGTGTGCTTGTGTTATTACCTGTGTTGACAGCACTTCCATCAGGGCTGTAGTCGATCTCTGGCTCCTCCACGTTAGCTTCGCGGATGGTTTTTTTCTCTCCCTCCTCATCCTCGTTTTCGCTGCCTTCATCCTCGCTGCTGCTGCAGTAGTACTGCAGCTTCTCCCCCAGAATCCTGTCGTCCAAAGTTGTCATGATCGCACCTGAACATAGCAGGAATCATGTGTTAGGGCACAGATTCAACTCACTAATTATACAACTTAGGTCACAATGCTAGGATTCAACAAAAACAAAAGGTTATTCTTTCCATTCTACATTTGAATTGTATACATCTGCTTTGTCAGGCAAACAAAACATTTGTTTATATCACTGCATCCATAGAGGTCCCAAAAGCGAACTTCACATTCTTATTTGACTTGTCACAGCCATTCCTCAGGTCGACAGATGCCTTTGCTCCCGGTCATTTGACTGATCATTTGCATTTCAGTTGACAGAAACACAGAACTACCATTTGCTTCATCTTTAAAGCCTCATCGATAACACATCTAGAGATTAACCATAGCTTCATGACACAATAGCTTTAGCACAGTTTTCAGTCAATGGAGCATAGTAATCCAGATCGACAGCTATCGGAGGTCGCTGTGAAAGGGTTTATTTCAGAAATAGGACATACACACAATACATACATAGCTTATAGTAAGTGTGTCAGCAAAACGTGTGCTGAGAGGGCTTTAATGGTGCACTGAGCCGTGTGTAATCCTTCTTCTGTGCACAGATGGACAGACAAGGAGGCACACATCCCTGAGAAATCCCACTCAGTATTCACAGGTCAGGCAGCAAAATGGAAGATAATAGAAAGGCTAACAGAAAACCTACAGCTCTTTTGTGTGATAGTGTTGCCATAACATGAAACAAGACAATATATCTCAGCTATGTGACAACTCCCAAAGCTCCCGTGAGCTAAACTTGATTCTGGATATCTCTCCTCTGTTGGAATAAAATGCATTGAACAACATGTAAACAGTAGGAGCAAAGCCGGTGTTCCGGATTAACTGGTTACCCGATCAACTGGTTGACAGATGTGGAGGCGTGGCCTTCGACTGAAATACACATTTCGATCGCTTCTTCTGTCGTTTTCATAAATCTTTTGGTATATTTGGCTGGATAGGAACACTTTGATGCACATTCAGTACCAGTGTGTGAGGTTTTGGTTACGATGGCGATATCCGGACGCGAACAGCGAGGACTACAAAAAGAAAAACGAGTTGACATGGGGATGTCTGTTCCAAACATTGCGAGCTCCAATAAATCATTTAAACCAGCTATTGTTGCCAGACTAATTACTGAATATCATTCTTAATGTGATACCAAGTCCATCTGAGACCTGTGTACACCTCCAGACAGCCTCCCAGTGAAGCGTACGTTGTTTACTCAGAGTTTGAAAGCAGCGTGGAGAAGTCTTCAGCTGTGTTAAGTTGTGATCCGCTCGAATACATCCTTAAAACCAGCTATTGTTGCCCGACTTATCACTGAATATCGTTCCTAATGTGATACCAAGTCCATCTGAGACATGTGTACACCTTCAGACAGCCTCCCAGTGAAGCGTACGTTGTTTACTCAGAGTTTGAAAGCAGCGTGGAGAAGTCTTCAGCTGTGTTAAACTGTTCCTCTCAGGTAAACTGTGATTCGCTCAGGGTCAACTGGGATCCACCCATGGGAAAATGGGATCCGCCCAGGTTAAACTGTGTTACGACTTCTGTGGCTATCTACCAGCGATCATGTTTAATATGAAAGACACACACATATACATCCCTTATAAAAACGGCATTCTGCAGCACTCATCCAGATAACATGTGACTGTTAAATCGTTTTGCAAAGATAGCAGCAGAAATGTCATTGCTGCATGTGCAAGGATATTAGACTTTAAAATGCTGATGGGTCATTAATGTTGGTCTCGGCAAACAATATTAGGAATCCTCTATTCAAACTACATAATATTCAGTGTCCATCGACATGAAAATAACAAAAGTTCATGCTGGACTCAAACCCGAGTCCCAACAGCAAAAGTCACTCCAGCCCTGCGCGTTATAAGTGCGCCACGGATCAACACGACGTATCGAACCACCACACTATAATATTTTAGATTAACCTTGTTAAAAAGTTCCAGAAAAATGAATGTATGTACACTTTAAGCCATATAATATACATATTATAATATAGTATTCTGACTGAGGTCTGTATCAAGCCTCATTAAGACCCACCGAGATCAGATATCCTACTTTATCAGCCTGCCAGCCCACATTATGTTGTGATAAGTGTTAGTTTTACCGTGATATTGTGTTGATTCGTGGCGCACTCATAACACGCAGGGCTGGTGTGACTTTTGCTGTTGGGACTCGGGTTTGAATCCAGCATGAACTTTTTTGTTATTTTCATGTCGATGGACACTGAATATTATATAGTTTGAATAAAGGATTTATAATATTGTTTGCCGAGACCAACATTAATGACCCATCAGCATTTTAAAGTCTAATATCCCTGCAATGACATTTCTGCTGCTATCTTTGCAAAACGAGTTAACAGCATGTTATCTGGATGAGTGCTGCAGAATACTGTTTTTATAAAGGGATGTAGATGTGTGTGTCTTTCATATTAAACATGATCGCTGGTAGATAGCCACAGAAGTCGTAACACAGTTTAATCTGGGTGGATCCCAGTTGACCCTGAGCGAATCACAGTTTACCTGAGAGGAACAGTTTAACACAGCTGAAAACTTCTCCACGCTGCTTTCAAACTCTGAGTAAACAACGTATGCTTCACTGGGAGGCTGTCTGAAGGTGTACACATGTTTCAGATGGACTTGGTATCACATTAGAAACGATATTCAGTGATAAATCGGGCAACAATAGCTGGTTTTAAGGATGTATTCGAGCGGATCACAACTTAACACAGCTGAAGACTTCTCCACGCTGCTTTCAAACTGTGAGTAAACAACGTGTGCTTCTCTTGGAGGCTGTCTGAAGGTGTACACAGGTCTCAGATGGACTTGGTATCACATTAAGAACGATATTCAGTAATTAGTCTGGCAACAATAGCTGGTTTAAATGATTTATTGGAGCTCGCAATGTTTGGAACAGACATCCCCATGTCAACTCGTTTTTCTTTTTGTAGTCCTCGCTGTTCGCGTCCGGATATCGCCATCGTAACCACAACCTCACACACTGGTACTGAATGTGCATCAAAGTGTTCCTATCCAGCCAAATATACCAAAAGCTTTATGTAAACGACAGAAGAAGCGATCGAAATGTGTATTTCAGTCGAAGGCCACGCCTCCACATCTGTCAACCAGTTGATCGGGGAACCAGTTAATCCGGAACACCGGCCTGCAGCCAACACCTTATTTCATGTCAATACTCTCCCTGTTGCGGTGAGAGATAAGATAGCTAAACCGGCTAGATATTGTTAGCGAGCTCTTGGCTCATTTAGCTATTCCGTTTAGCATCTAAAGGCTACTCAAAAGAGGATAGAGACAATCCAATTATCCTCATTATGAAGTAGAAGACAGCTAGCGTTAAAGAAAGTGAGCCAGGTTAGCTTAAGCAGGCTAAGCTAGTTCCTGTGACAACCAGCAATACACAGATTTTAAAATATATTCACCAACATATTACTCCGTTAAAAAATAATAAAAATAAACCCATTAATAATGTTGATTGTTTTAGGATCTTACCTTGATTTTATGACCCGCTACCGTCAGTGAAATGTGACAACTCCCAAAGCTCCGTGAGCTAATCTGCTAGTTTAGCTGCAGCAACCCCCCGTCACGGATGTAGAGCAGTGAGTGCAGGAGGCGGGGCATCGTCATCGTCATCAGGAGCCCGCCTTCAGCGAGCTGTCTGTCAAAACTGAGGACCATGCATACAAATACATTCATCTCAGAAAAGAAAAAAGATGACTTATTAAAAAAAGGTAGTTCTGAACTTCTGTATTGAGAGGGATGAAACCCTCTTTAATGGTCACACATGCAGAGCACACACAGGGTAATGTGTTCTCTGCTTTTAACCCATCCTAGTACCAGGAGTCTAGCAGTGGGCAGCTATTGTACAGCGCCCGGGGAGCAATGGGGGGGTGGAGGGTGTCCGGTGCCTTGCTCAAGGGCACCAGGGCAGGGCAGGAGGGGAACTGGGACCTCTCCAAGTAGCAGTCCACACTGCATATTTAGGTCTGGTCGGGGACTTGAACCGGCGACCCTATACGGCTCACAGTCCAAGCCCCAAATGACTGAGCCACAAATCTCTTTGTGTGAAAGTATCTGCATGTTCTCAGGAACATGGGATGTATGTGCTACTCTGCTTAAGTACAATGTTCAGGCATTTCTATTAATCACTTATATATTGTTACTTATATGCAGTGGTGTAAAGTAACTAAGTAAATTCACTCAAGCTCTGCATTTTGAGGTAGGCCTACTTGTGCTTTATTAAGTATTTCAATGTTGTTGCTACTTTGTACTTCTACCCCACCATAATTCAGAGGTATATCTTGTACTTTTACTCCGCTACATTTATGTAATACATTATACGTTACTTTGTGGATAAACAATCTAATCAAGTGTTAAATCAGCCTTTAGTTCCACCTGGAGTAAATCCACCAGCTACCCTGCAGTATACAAAGTCATTCAAACTAGCTGCTCCTTTACCAGCTTTGAGAACACTTTCATGATCAATTATTATAAAACATATCATATATATTATTCTGAAATGGACCAATCTGCACAACGACTACTTTTACTGTCGCTACTTTCACTATATTTGATGCTGATACTTTTCTACTTTTACTTGAGTAACATTTTGAATGCAGGACTTTGACTTACAGTATTCCTACACTCTGGTACTTCTACTTTTACTCAAGTACAAGATCTGAGTACTTTTTCCACCTTTGCTTATATATTATGTGTATTATGTTGGCAGCAGACTGGCCATGGTGCTAAAGCAAACTGAATAACTACATGTTATATTTACGTAAAGCACATTGGTTAAAGCTGAGTAACAAAAACAGATTGGAGAGTTTGACATTTAGGGTGCGATTAGCCGAAACAAATATGTGCAACGCATATACACTCCAGACTTGAGTTAAAATCAGTTAAAAGATAAGTTAGATCAACAAGAGATATTATTATTATTATGATCATCATATACAGTATTTTGTATACAAAAAAAGCTCACATCGTGGTAGACATACAAAGTTATACAAAATTACATCAAAGAAACAAATAAAACATAATAAATAAATAAAAATACAGTTGCATACTTCAGATTAAATATTTGTTAAATACGCACTTAGTTTTGATTGCCTTTTTTATTCATAACGTTTTTATTAGTGCTACTATATTGTTTTGATTCTTCGTAAAACAAATTGTAATTATATTGATATCTCTTAAAATAGTCGCAGAAAAGAGAAAACTGGTATCACATTGCATACAGTTACCAGTGAAATACATAATCATTCAAAAGGGTGGTGAGCAAAAACATTTGATTTTTGATCGGAAAAAGTGTCCCGACCAGTTTCAAGACAAAGTGACACCCATGCTGGCCACCACCAGAGGGCAGCAGAGCTCAAGTAATACATATAGCATGCATGATGAATCTAAAGAGAAGACGAAGGAAGGGTCATGGGAGTGAGTTAGGTATACAGATGTGTGCACTGCTTTGAAACCCAGGCTATGCATTTTAGTTAATGATCTTAATTTAGGTGGGTGTAAGATCTTTAAGGCTTGTGTCATTCTGAAATGTAAAACCTTATTTAAAGTTTGTCTAAAGAGGTCCTCGAAATTGTGTGTTTGCACTGCACACATAATCACAGAGAATACTATTGACATATGATGTTGATCCAACAATACACATCATCTGTGTTTCCTGCACCACAACACAGAGCAGGGGCTGACACAGAATCAGTTTGGGCACTGCACACAGAGCTTCTCGCAGTGGTGGAATGTAACGTTATACATTTACTCAAGGAATGTACTTGAATTGTACTTAATGTACTTAATTTTGGGGTACTTGTACTTTACTTGAGTATTTTCCTTTTCTGTTACTTTGTACTTCTACTTCACTAAGTTTCAGAACGAAATGTTGTATTTGTATTGCCTTATTTATTTGGCCCCTTTAGTTACTTTTTCACCTATACAAGTTATGATATATATTTACTAACAATTCTCTCAATGCTTTCCAAATAATTGCTCCATATTGACGTATTTATATAATAACCCAACACATTTATAAGAGGCATTCTGCATACGTGTTTTTACTTTTGATAATTGAGTATACATTTAGCTGATAACATTTCTGTAATTTTACTTAAATCATATTTTCAACTCTTACTTGTAATGGAGTATTTTAAGACTGTGACATTAGAACTTTTACTTAAGTACTTTTTTCACCACTGGCTTCTGGTAACAGATGGAACATTTTCTCAGTTCACCTCTCCATGTATTTATTGTATGTGGGAATGCTATGGCAATGTTTAATCAAAGGCCAAGTTGTTAGCATACATGCATCCCCAGGTGGCAGGAATACTGATACCAAACATCAAGTTAATCAGGACAGTTGTTGTTGAAATATTTTGCAGTGACTAACTAACCAGTGTCAGCACATTTCCAATGAACCACAGTAAGTCAATAGTACAATCACTGTTGTATTTATCCAGATGTCACACATTAAAAAACGAATCAGGTGGCTTTACAATGTGTTCAGTATATGACACCTTTGTCCTCTGACATTCCTTCAAAGCTTGTACAGCTCCTTAGCTCTGGGGCAGTTACTGACCTGGACCCTGATTTATTTCACATAGAAGTGAAGTTCAAAATAATGATTTATGTTGCATACATGGTGAACAACAAGGAGAGCTGTGAAAAACAGGAACCTATTTAGTTTTTTTGTATAGTTTTGAATAGAAAATAGAACACATGCTATTCTTAAAAAAAAGAGAAATATTAGGAACACATTTTTGGATGGAGAGAACTGCATCTGGGAATTAGACATTACATTACGTGTAACTTGTTAGACACTTGTATCCAAAGCAACTTCCATACATTCAGCACTGGGCAGTGCCAGGGACACAACGACATGCTGACTGCAGTGGGACTCAAACTTGCTGATCAGAAGATCGGTGCACTATCTCACTGAGCCACAGCCTCCAAATAAATAGAGTGGGTTTTTGTACATTATACTTAGAAACACAAATACAGTGGTGGAAAGTAATTAAGTACATATACTCAGGAACTGTACTTAAGTCAAAACAAAGTGGGTACTTGTACTTTAATTAAGTATGTTCACATTATACTACTTGTATTTTTACTCCACTACAACTTCATTAGTTACTTGTTACTTTGCAGATTTAGGTTATTAATAACAAAGATATAAATCAGCTAACTATTATTATATAATATTGCTGCTTTTGCTTTAGTAAATAATCCGAGTATGTATTTCACCTCTGCAAAAATACAACTATTGCTTAGTTACAACACTGCTACAGCTTCTACCAATAATAGAAAATATAATAATTAATAATTTGAATACAATTGTGGTAAGAGATACTTCTAGTTGATTTAAAAAAAACATATAGCCTACTGTTGAAGTCAAAAATAGGAAGTGGAAGGACAGGGATTGGAGGAGAATAGGAAGAGGAAGCGCAGGAGGAAGAGATGGGAAAAGGAGGACGAGAGAAGAAGTGAGAGGAGGAGTCTGTTTGTTGACATCGGACGAAAACGAAAATCAGATGAGTGAAGACTGATGAAACAAACTACATTTCTCGCCGTCATCAAGACATATAGCCTTGGCGAAAGCTAAGGTAAAGCACCGCCTGATGGGCTGCCACTCAGTCACCTGTGACCGCTGTCTGTTCACTGTGGTTCCACACATAGCTCGTAGCTAGCGCTGGTCCCACTGGCGATGTTAGCTAACACCATAGCAGGGAAAGTCACTGTTAGCCACAAGCTAATTCTGACGCTGAGATGCACTGCTGACACCGTATCGGCAAGTTGAGGCTTAACTTGGAAAACACATGTTTGTCTCTTTGATATTTGTGTAGGTATTATTGAATAGGTTTATAGTTTGTGTGTGTTATTCAGTAGCTATCTAGCGACAGTGTTGTTAAAGTAAAACTGATGTACAGTGTAGCTAGCTAGAAAGCTAGCTAACTAGTCTGCCGTGTCTCCCAGGGTTGTTGCTGTGTGCTGAACTGACAGACCTGTAGCACTAACTTAGAGACAGGACAACTTCACTCACTAACTTCCTTTTGTCAGCAGGACATTCAGCTTGATATAGATAAGTAAGGATACTTGTGTTTGTAACGTTAATATTGAAACACAAAGTTGTTAAAAAGAACACAACATTGGTGGCAAGCAGTATCAGCAGTGGTGTAAAGTAAGTACATGTATTCATGTACATGTAATATTGCTAAGTACTGTACTTTAATTGAGTATTTCCATGTTATGATACTTTGTAATTCTACTTCACTAAAATTCAGAGGTAAACATTGTACTTTTACTCCACTACATTTATTGAATGCCTTTAGTTACTTTGCATATATGGATTAAGGATCCAAACATGATCAACACTTCAATCAGACTGTAGTTCCACCTGGAGTATTATTCACAAGCTACCCAGCAGTACATATAGTAGTTAGTTCATCAATGGTTATAATGACAACATATATGATTCTGAAATGCGTAAATCTGCATAGCGATTACTTTGGGTTACCTGGTACTTTAGGTATATGTTGATGCTTATACTCTTTTACTTTTACTTGAGTAACAATTTGATTGCAGGACTTTAACTTGTAACAGAGTATTCCTACACTCTGGTACTTCTATTTTGACTTAGGACAACATCTGAAGAACTTCCACCTCTTCAAACTAGTAGCACTAACATAAAGACATGAACTTAAGTTACTATTTTCATTTGTTAGAAGGAGTCATTCAGCTTGATATCAATAAGTTAGGATAATTGTATTTGTAACGTTCATGTTGAAACCAGTGGTTAAAAAGAACACAACATTGGTTGCAAGCAGTATCAGCCATACGCATGACAACTAGCTCTCTAAAGAATGGACAAATGGGAGATATATGTCTTCAATTCCATTTTTCACACATGGAAAATACAGTAAGGGTTTTTTGGAACATCATTGACCTATAATGTGTTGTTTATGACCAGGGGGGGAGAAGTATTCAGAAGCTTTGCTTCAGTCAAAGTACTGATACATTATTGTCAAAATACTTCATTACAAGTAAAAGTCCTGCATTCAAAATCTTAATTAAGTAAACGTACAAAAGTATTATCAGCAACATGTACTTGCTTTACAAAAAGTGATCATTTTGCAGAAAAATGGCCTTTTCTGTGTGTATATTATATTTATGCATGTGACATTTTCTAGATAATATTGTTGCATCAAGTAGCATTTAACTCGTGGACAAACACAATTCTGACTGACTTTCTTAGCAAAATATTTGACTCTTGTGTTTAATATATATATAATCTTTTAGAGATGCATTTTGTTAAAGGTAGTTCAAGCAGTTAAATAAATGTAGTGGAGTAGAAGTATACAGTAGCATATCATGGAAATACTCAAGTAAAGTATGTACCTCAAAATTGTACTTAAGTACAGTATTTGAGTAAATGTACTTACTTCCCTCCTCTGTCTATGACTTGGATGTTTCGACTAATATTTGGAATGAATGTCATTACTTTGTTCGCTAAGTCTCTGACTCAGTGTATATGATTTGAACCCGTTTATCTCTTTGCTAGTCAAATGGTCAAAGGGAAACTTTTTGTTTCTGATTTCCAGCAGAAACAAGCTCCTGTGAAAAGACATGTCCTAAGTTTATTGGATGAATGTCTCCTCAGGTCCCCTGCACTGCCCTGTCTTTCATCTGAGCCGGAGACGAAGAGGCTAACATGGCAGCAAAAGCAGGAGACAACCCTGACAGCCTCATGACTCTGGCAACCATCTTCTGCCTGAGGAACCTCAGGAAGACCATGTGCTACCAGGGATTCAGGAACAAGCTCTGTCTGCGCTCGGACATCTTCCTTCCAAGCGAGATCTGCGACAAGTTGGTCAACACGTACGTCACATGATACATCTGCAATCATTCCATTCATCTACATTTCCATTCTCTTAAAATGCCTCATCATCACAATATTACATATTCTATGTTTTTTTTGTTTTTTGTACAGATACATGGAGTTGGTCCACACAGATAGTAACTTTGAACCAGAGGAAAGCTTCTTCCAACTGTTCTCAGACCCCTGCAGCACCAGACTGACCAGGGTACAGCTGAGAGAAGACTTCGTACGGGACAGAGATCTGGAGGCCATTCAAAAACAGGTGGGGTTTTTCAGAAAACTGTGATTGAATCTCTCATCGTCCAGTCCACCTCTGTGAAACAGCTCGACTAGTAAACTTAGATAATGGAAGTACCTGTAGCCATTCACCTTTTTGCTCACTTTAGGCCTCAGTCGTGATTTCGTAGGCATCATCGTTTACACAGACACAGCATATCCTGCGCTAAGTGGTCTAAGGTCTATGGTTGTCATTTGTCTGCTTGTGTAATGTCAGACACAATGATGTGGCACCTCTTCTTCAGAGGTGGAAACACTTGAAATAATAACTAGACAACAGTGTGAAAAATACAGCTAAATATTTCACTCACAACTTAAAACAACAGCATTGCTGTTAACAAAGAAGAATTCCCATTACACTACATTATTCTCATTTCTTTTTTGAGCCAATAGACACATTTGTTAGGTTTAATTTTCTTTTTTGAGATACATTGCATTGTAAGTCAAACTGGGGCTCCTATCCCTCTTTTCATAATAACCAAGAGCTCAATAACCCAGTGTAAGAGCCATCTTAATGAAAGGTCATGCTTGGGTTGAAGCTGTCACCATGATGTCTTATTTCATGTCTGTGCCAAAGGCAGGGTTCGTACGGGTGCTGGAAATCCTTGAAAATGCTTGAAATTGTACGAGGTGTTTTCAAGGTTTGAAAAGTGCTTGGGTTTTGGGAATGGTGCTTGAATTTGGGATAAAGTGCTTGAAATTGTAAATGCTTTATTTAACTTTTTAGATGAAAAGAAAAGAAAGAAGTCGGAGCGCGCTTAATTGCTTCGCTTTTACATAAAACAGCTCCGCTATGCGCGCGACCTGCAAGTGTTCGTGTTACGTGTGAGCTAGGCATTCTGATGAGAGTGATAGATGACTGTGTGCCAGGAGGTTGCAGTTTCAACGAGCGTTGGCTAGCAGAAGACAAATACAAGCCATGGCTAAGACGAGGGTCAAGCCCACGAGTAGCCTCCTACAAAGTATGCAAAAATAACGATGCGAGAGTCTGCGCTGACGAGCCACATGAAAGGTACGCCGTAGAAGAGCATTTTAGATTAGGCTAACGTTGCATGTTACGTTTGTTTAAGCTAACGTTAGCTAGCTGAATAACGAACTCGATGAGGGATAATAATAATTGCAGGGGACAATCATTTCAGAGGAGCGTACCTATGTTAAAGTGCGTTACAGTCGCCATCCTGTGGTGTTCAGAGGATGAAGCACTCACTGTTGTAATTCAACCCAGTCTCACAGCATTTCGTGTTATAGTCACGAAATATAATCTATTGATTCGACAGAGCGATTTTAAAAGCAATGTATTTCTACTGGTAGTGTGTTTTGTGCCTAAACCAAATGTGACTCACATTGACCCGAAGACACATTTTCGTTTGTATTACTGGTCTGGGGGAAGCTCGCGAGTGTGTGTGTGTGTTTGTGTAATTTTGCGCTTGTGTACCGGGGAAACACTCACACCGGCTGTTTTTATGCTTGCTGTGACGTTAAATTACTTTGTTTATTTGAAAACAGATGAAAACAAACTGTCCCGGACTATACGCCTTTACTTCATCATTTCAGCGGAGGGAGGGGGAGCGGCGCTGCGGAAGAGCAGGGTGCGATTTGAGAGTTGCCTCTTCTTCCCTTTACAAGCTACAAAAATGTATTTATCGTGAGATTTTGGCAATAACAGTTTCATATTCTGAAAGCCAAGACTTTGTTTATCTAAAATCAAACACACCCGAATCCTGAAAAACTAGTTTTTTTACACAAATCCACGTTTATTTTTTAAATGAGCCGTTGCGACTTTTGACTGATTTCGATAGAGTGGGTCACAAATAATAACAAATTAGAAGGAAAAACATATATACAGATTTCAGTATTCTGAAAATACTGACCCCATTTCTTTTCCTCACAGACGGCAAAAAAAGCCCGACATTATACGATTTAAAAAAATAAAAAAAACAATAATGGTGGCTTGATATTGAGTAAGAACATGTTTTTATGAACCCCACAGCTTCCGGTCTTCCAAGACCCGACCGGACAAAAAGACGCAGGCACGAAACATACTACCAATAGAAATACATTGTTTTTAAAATCGTTGTGTGACTCAAAAAAAGGGGAACATCGTGTTGGTAAACACGAATCAATAGATTACATTTATTTCGTGACTATAACACGAAATGCCGTGAGACTTGGTTGCGTAATAATTAGACCTTAGCTTATAGTATGTTGTTATACATTATAAACTGAGGATTTGACCGGGTCGCTATGGTTGATACTTTTAGAAACAGGCTTTTATATAAAATCTTGAAGTATTATACAAGTAAAACTACATTTTGCTTTAATCCCATGTAATTGTAGAATGAACACAGTCTTCCTTTGAAGATGTATAAGTCAGGTGTCTTGAGTAGTCAGAATTACCTAAAATCATTGTACACATTTGTAAATATTATTTTCCACTTGTTACCATTGTGAGTCTATTGTTATGCAGCTCTGCGTGATTTTGCGGCTACAATTCAGGCTAATACACTACCAGAGGTGGAATAAGTACTCAGATCTTGTACTTGAGTAAAAGTAGAAGTACTCAGATATTATACTTGAGTAAAAGTAGAAGTACCAGAGTGTAGGAATACTCTGTCACAGTAAAAGTCCTGCATTCAAAATGTTCCTCAAGTAAAAGTAGAAAAGTATTATCATCAAAATATAGTGAAAGTAGCGACAGTAAAAGTAGTCGTTGTGCAGATTGGTCCATTTCAGAATAATATATATGATATGTTTTATAATGATTGATCATGAAAGTGTTCTCAAAGCTGGTAAAGGTGCAGCTAGTTTGAATGACTTTGTATACTGCAGGGTAGCTTGTGGATTTACTCCAGGTGGAACTAAAGTCTGATTTAACACTTGATTAGATTTCACATCATTCATCCACATCTGTGAAGTAACTAAAGGTATTAAATACATGTAGTGCAGCAAAAGTACACCATTTACCTCTGACTTATGTTCACTGCCAACCGAAAAGTACCTCAAAAATAGTAATCAATAATGTATTGAAAAGTTATTTGGCTGATTGTTTTATATTGGCTCAGCCAGGTTATATGGGAGGCCCAGTCTATGTACAGATCATTTTGAAATATTAAACTTAGTTTTATTTTCTTTAATTTTTCATCCTCGTGTAGAATGCTATCATGAAACACACATTTGGTTGTTTATCGCATAAAGAACATCTGATTTAATGTGAGGTAGGGAAATAATCCTTTGAGGATAAGTATGTGTATATAAATATGTAATTACAACAGCTGGAAAATGCTTGAAAAGTGCTTGAATTTGACTTTGGAAAAGGTGTAAGAACCCTGCAAAGGGTGTTGCTGTCCTATTACCCAGAGTACAGGTATTAATGATGTGTCATGTCACATATTTGGGTGTGTCTGACCCCAGAAGGGCATAGGGTTTTTGACCGCCCGAGCACGAGTGTGTAAGTCCCCCAATGATAGTTTGTTCAGGCAATGAATAACATCTGAATGGATGTGGACTTTATTATGCACTGAGACCATAGATGGATTGTATTATGCTGCACCTGATAACGAGCCTACCAATTCTTAATTGAAGCAACAAACAAACGTATCCACACAGTATAGCGCATCAGCAAGGTCATTCCTGGGAGTTAGAACGCCACAGAGTAGCTTTAGTATTATGCTAAAGCTCCTATACCCAGTCCTTGGTGAGTGCAGCATATTTAGGTCAGTATGGTTCTAAAAGGATTCAGTGATCAGTCATTTGTCGTATATGTGTTCCAACAGGACCTGATTGAGCTCCACCTCACCTACTGCAACAGTCTGTCCTCTCGCAGCCTGAAATCCCTGATCAGCTTCCGTGAGACCTTGGTGTCTCTGTGTCTCTTCGGCTGCAACCACATCTTCTACAGGAAGGGCGGTGCCCCACTCGCATGCAACGAAGACACTGAGGATGAGGAGGAGGAGAGCCCTGCTTCCAGGCAAGCTTTAGAGACAGACTTTAACTTCCAGGGCTTCAACCGCCTCAGGCTGCTCAACTTAGGCGGCCTGCCAGACGAGGTGGATGCGGAGACGCTGCTCAAACCCCTGAAGTCGCTCACCTCACTAGATCTGTCTAATGTACAGTTGCTGGGAACAGCTTTTCTCACCCAGTGGAAAGACAGACTTGCGTCTCTTGTGCTCTACAACGTTGACCTGTCAGAGGAGCTGGTCAGCACCATTGTGGAGATGGTAAATCTCAGGTAAGGTGGTAGGGGGCTTTAATGTACAATTTGTTATTATGATCTCAACATACCCTGGTATTGCATTTTAAATATTGCCAGTTGATCATGTCTGCTCTGTATTTAAATGACAAACGACAACACAGATTGTTCTGCTGTGCTGGTGGAATTTGAGTTGAAATCAAACGAGCCACTGGCCTGAAGTTGTCTCATGTATGGACCTACTAAGGATCTTCAGTCCTTTTAGATGTGTTTAACACCCAAACCTTATCGGTCACCCATTACTAAAGGACAACACCTACATTTTGCAGATGGACAAATTGAAAGAAAAAGTTACTTTTCTGGAGCACTCCACTCAGCACCACAGCACTAGGTTATATTCATATTTTTCAGTTGAAATATATGTTCTAGCAGAAAATAGTTTACAAGTTCACAAATAACCCATTCACTCACTGTCTTTCAGAATGAATACAGGTTTCTCTCCAACTTCAGAGGCATTACAAATGTCCTCTGCACGCCGTAACTTCCTCTATCCAAGTAGCCTTGTCTTTCGCACCAAACATCGACACAAATATTTGTCTTAAGGTAGAGCATATGAATCACAATAATTAGTAGTAGCACATCGCAGGATGTGACGATTTAAAAAAAAAAAAGGACTTGTGATGTTAAGTAGGCAAATGAACTCAAACACGTCATGTTACAATTATGTTGCTGCTTGCTACCAAAGGAAAACCACAATCACAATCAAATCTCCAAAGCAAACGGACCCGGAGGTTAAAGGTCAAAACACTGAATAAAGTAGTTTCACGTGTTTCTCCAGGGCAGTTCGGCGCTGCTAACCGAGCTAGCTCAGCTTGTTGCTCTGATAACTTAAGATCCAGACGTCCGTGACTAAAATCCTTCATCCGGTTAAAAAAATACCAATTGTACATTGAAATGATGCGGTTTGAGTCAGAATGTGCTGTGCCCTCAGCTTTACAGAGTTTCAGCTCAGTGTTCATCTGTTATGTTTTATTTAGTTTTATTAAAACTTTAAATAACTAGATTAATGGATGCTTTGGATGTTTTGAATTTGGGCGTAAGATTTGTGCTCCCATTACATATTATACAAAATCTGAATTCTAGCATTTATAACTCTCAAAACTAATTTAACTATAATGAAAACATCCCCATTCATTTGTTGTTACCTTTAGGTGGCCTATATTCATTTGAATAGAATGTGTCACTGACGGTGCTAAAACTCTTCATCCTTCAGGCATCTTGACATCTCCCGGGAGAGCAGGCGCACCTCTAAGTTTAAGATGAGCAGGAAGATCCTGACGGCCATCGTACAGCGCCTGGTCAACCTGGTGTCTCTGGACATCTCCGGGCACATCATGCTCGACAACTGCACAGTCCCACACATCGAGGAAGCTATGGGGCGGCCGAGGTGGGAGACCAACGCTAGAGTCTACATTGGATATGAACATTTGTTATTTATTGTTTTTAATGTATTTGACTTGCCAGTGAACCTTTTTACCAGTCATGATTTTCTTTCTTTCAGCATCGAGCCGTGCAAGAGCAGCATTTATCCTTTCCAGGAGCTGAAGAGGCCGCTGCAGTTCCTGGGCCTGTACGACACCACCCTCTGTAATGTGACACACATCCCTGCTTATAAGGTACTGCTTATCTGAAGGGCCCCACACGCATCACACTTTGTGGCTAATAATAGTTATGAAGATAATAGTTAGAGCATCCAGGGATTGAAATGTAATATGAAATCTCAGGGACGTTGTTTCATTGCCGGCTTTGGGAGTGTGGGGAAGATAGTGAGTTTTGGTGCGAGGTATTGCCTGCTGACAATATGATAGGTATAAAACTACCTTTTCACCCTTAGTTGTTTATACTGGGAGTTTCCCCTACTAATCTTCACATCCTCCATGCAAAGCGCCTCATAGCTGTTTCCTGGTGGCCCCCTCTACATTTATTTGGGAACGTTGTATGCATTTGTTTTAGAATGAAGGATATGTCTAAAGAACTAAAAAGAGAGAAAGAGTAACCTTTTTTTATTATTTTATTTGTATTTATTATATATATTAATTAGGGCTGTCAAGTTATTAACGCTATTATTAACGCGTTAATAACGTGTTAACGGAAAAAAAAATGTACACCACTAATTATTTTAACGCGATTAACGCATGTGCATTTTTTGTCCTCGGCCGCCCCGTAGTTTCAGAGCGCATCGAGTTTAAAATACCATCTAATCCAAGCACACTGCTGACTGATGCCGACAGCCCCACTCCTGCCGCCCGCTTGAGGAAGACCACACTTGAAAGTGTGCGGGGGAGACGCCTGGACACGTCTACGAGCAGCCACTTTCAACAAAGATCGCTAAATGGGTGGCTACAGCTTGAAGGCCAATTAACATTGTGGAGGACGAGGGGTTGCGTGATATAACTCGGGTCGCAGCCAACGGCTGCACTTATGAATCGCCTTCCAGAGCCACCACTGTGTCGAAAATACACAACTTGTATGAAGTCCAAGCAGCGAAAGTAGAGAGACTCACCGGAGACTATTGGACTTCACTCAGTAATGACAGTTACCTCGGGTCACAGCGCATTCTTTTGACTCACAGTGGGAACTGTGCACACACACACACACACACACACACACACACACACACACACACACACACACACACACACACACACACACACACACACACACACAGGTTGTTGTTTAATATTCATGAGAATATTTGTCATTGTTCAAATGATAATAAACAAACATTTGCATATTTGTCCACTCATATGTTGATAAGAGTATTCAAAACGTATCCCTCTAAGGTACATTTAGAACAGATAATAAATGTGCGATTAACTGGACAATCATGCGATTAATCGCGATTAAATATTTTAATCGACTGACATTTTTCTATATTTTTTATTTAAGAAGTACAGTAAGATAAAGAAGTACATCTTTACTTTACTGTACTTTGCTTTAAGTGCTATCATGTCACAAAGTACTATATGTCTTTGGTAGTTAATGATCTAATTTAGCAGTGATGTAATGTACGTTTTTCTTCTTTTTGTCATTGTTTTTGGGGTTGCTGTTTTTCTGTGTGCTTGTAAATGTGGGAACAAATTCATAAAGTGAAATCTTCTAAGCAGGTCATGAGCACATACTAATTATGCTTAGAAACCGGCTTGCTGTGTGGTTAACATCTGTGTGTTGCTGCCCTTTCCCAGGTGACCGGATCAAAGAATGAAGAGCAGGTTCTGAATGCCATAGAGGCGTACACAGAGTTTCGTCCTGAGCTGGCCCACAGAGCCATCAATCAGCTGTTTGACATCGCCAGGATACAGCACTGCAGCCAACTGCTCCGAGCTCTGCAGGTAAGATACAGAAAGGTTGCCTTGTTCTTTGAATGATGGGACACCAGTGACTTCAAAGGAAATATTTGTTCCATGCATGTTAACATAAAATATACTTTATTGATCCCAAATTGGGATTATTTAAAAAAAAATGTTATGCTTGTCCAACACTCACTCTTAAATCTCTTCTCTAAACGTGCTGTCCTTTTAGCTGGTCATAGCAGCGTTGAAGTGCCACAAATACGATAAGAGCATCCAGGTGACGGGCAGCGCCGCTCTGTTCTACCTGACCAACACGGAGTACCGCAGTGACCAGAGTGTGAGGCTGCGCAGAGAGGTCATCCAGGTGGTGCTGAACGGAATGGAGCAGTACCAGGAGGTCACCGTAAGTCCGCCCCGTCTCCCATAAAATCAGCCCAACCTAAAGTCTATCTGGCTAATTGAAATACATTTTCTAAAGGTGAATTTCATATATGATATTTAGATACTACAACACCTTTTGATCCGAAGTATGGAGCAATGAACAAAGTGTGTAACAAGTATTAAAACGATGCCATGCTCATTCACATGAAAACATGATATCTCAGAACATTTAGGAGGGAATTGCTTGTTCTGTGAATGTTAAACATCCACTTGGATTTAACCTTTTTGGCCCCAAACAAAAAAAAGCTTTTTCCAAATGTTGACAATTTCACAAAAGTGTCCTATAGGTCAAAATATTGAAGTGTTGCCATATTGGACCGACAAGTTTTCATTATATGCAGCAGAATGAAAGCACTTTCATAGAGATATCAGATGAAATCTGGTCATCTTTTATGACTACCTTATGTTGCTCTTCAGAGTTCTCAGATGGATCGGTAACCCTCCCTGTCCCTCACAGGTCCAGAGGAACTGCTGCCTGACTCTGTGTAACTTCAGTATTCCAGAGGAGCTGGAGTTCCAGTACAGTCGGGTCAACCAGCTACTGCTGAAGATCCTGGAGCCAGCCCGGCAGGACGAGTCCATCCAGAGAATCGCTGTGCACCTCTGCAACGCTCTGGTCTGTCAGGTGGACAACCACCACAAGGAGGCTGTGGGGAAGATGGGCTTTGTCAAGGTAACATCAGGAGGATCTCTTCTCGTTTAGCTTCCCCATATTTCAGACAAATTACAAGAGTTATCAAACTGAAATGATCTTTGTCTATTGTCGTGAAATGAGATATTCTGGTATAAAAGGGTCATATATTACTACTCCTCTTCATTTTGACAGATTTCTTGAAAAGCCTGCAAAATTCAGATTATTTTTGTACGCCTTTTTTTGTATTCTCCGTGGGGAAAATCATCCTCTGTGTTTGACCCATCTTATCCATTAAGAAGGTAAACTGCCCTAAGATGCAATGTGTTCACTAAGGTGGTGCAGTGGTATAAGTGTGTTTGAATGTAGAGGATTCAAAAGAGGCAGGATCTAATGCAACGTAATCTGCCATAAACTATGCTGGCAATCACTATTGCTAGTTCTAATACTCTGTGAGAGTGATGAGTGAGCCGACCTAGATCTGTAGGGGTGTTGAGCTCACTAGAAACTTACACCAGGCCGAGCAGGCGGGTCAAAAATGTACAAAGCACAGTTTATCAATAACTTACAAAAATTGGTATGCAAAGGTCCACCTTCCACCTTCTCTTCCCCTTTCTTTGTCTCAAATCCATATTTTCGCAGGTCAGGCGTTGATGAATTGCTCTCAATGCAAATGTAAAACCACTGTAACACAACTGGGTAGGATTGAACAAATTGAACTGTTTACTTCACATGCATTAAACCAAAGGAGACCAATATAGATAGAGTAGGCCTTTTTTCAAAAGCTTTCTAGTAGTTATCTTAAAGCTGTGTGCACTAGCAATATCCATGTTTTTTTGAATGAGAAATAACATGTTTTTTTAAAGTTTGTCATGACACTAAGGCGTCGGAGTAAGACCTGAAGAAAGTTAAAGTTGTTATTTTTGTCCTGTCTCCATCTCCTCATTCACAGACAATGTTGAATTTAATTCAAAAGAAGCTACAGGACAGAACGGTGAGTCTGAGTTTCACTTTGGATCTTTAAATGTATTGTTTTATAGACACTTGTTATAACCATCACACACCTTTATCAAATGCAGGGGATTGTTGTAAATAATCTTTAATGTTGGTTTTCCCTCAGTGTGACCAGGTGATGGAGTTTTCCTGGAGCGCTCTGTGGAACATCACTGATGAGACGCCTGACAACTGTCAGATGTTCCTTAACTGTCGGGGCATGAGTCTCTTCCTGGAGTGTCTCCAGGTGAGTTCACGCAGCCCGTTTCTCTTCCTAACTTCCAGAGGTCACGACTGCCTTCAGGATTTATTCCATACGTTATATCTTGTGTGTGTACCTGATAAAACATTGTGCTTTTGGACTATTAGGGCAATCATCTCTGTGTAATAACACACACCTCTCCCCTCATGATATGATCTTACTACAGGAGTTTCCAGACAAGCAGGAGCTGCACCGCAACATGTTGGGGCTTCTGGGAAATGTTGCTGAGGTGAAAGCACTGAGACCCCAGCTGCTCACCCCCCAGTTCATCACTGTGTTCAGGTAAGAGAACTCAACCAGGTGAGAGTGTACCTCTTATAAATAAAACATTTACAACCTATAGGAAGTATATTCATTTCTTTAAAATATATATATTTCATAGTGACATTCAGTATCAAACACAATTATCATACAGAACAAAGCTCAGAAAGCACAGACAAACTAAATGAAGTCATTCAGGGTAAAATGTTTGTGAGGGTACGTTTTTGACAGACCTCATCAGATACGTGTTGTTTGTATCAGTCCCCCTCACTGTGTGATGCTCTGACAGTAACCTGCTGGACAGTAAGGCGGATGGGATCGAGGTGTCCTACAATGCCTGCGGCGTGCTCTCACACATCATGTTTGACGGCCCGGCCGTTTGGTCCATGGAGGATCCGCGCAGAGACTCAGTGATGGACAAGATGATGGACGCCATCCAGAGCTGGGACGTCAGCTCACGCCGCAACATCAACTACAGGTGATCATCTGTTTATTTACTGTGACAATGCATCATGTCAGTTCTTGCTTCATCAGCAGTTTCACCGTAGTATGGATACTGTGGCACCTCTGAAAGTCAGGTTGGAAGCGTAGCAGTAGGTCAAAACAGACTCAGAGATTTTTTTAAATAAGTATTTTACCAGAGGGTTACTTTCAAAATATAGTCAGTTACCATGACTAATTACATGTCATCAAATGTCATCA
Organism: Gymnodraco acuticeps; assembly: GCF_902827175.1. NCBI lineage: Eukaryota > Metazoa > Chordata > Actinopteri > Perciformes > Bathydraconidae > Gymnodraco > Gymnodraco acuticeps. Next base: position 158,247 of record NW_022990758.1, read on the forward strand.
GAAACCTTATTTGAGTTTCAAAATATAAAAGTAATTTAACCTGATTACTTTCTGTTACTTTTGGATTACATTTGATGAGGAAAAATAAATAAAAGAATAAGATGTTTTTTACTGAAGTGTATTTAACAATGTAACCTTAGAAAAGAAGAATTCAAGATATTTGATAACAAACAGAAATGTAGTAACAGTAACCAATGTTTAAGATGAATACATCAAAAGCATAGACATTTTATTTTTGTTTAATAAATCGGGTGTCCACCTACTGCATTAATAAAGAAATGTATTTTGAATAAAGAAGAATGAAATTAGCCTTAATATAAACCATAAAGAAAATGGATTCAGTACCTCTATATATCCATCTTTACTTAAAAATATCTTGTAACACTGAAATCCTGCTAGTAATCTATATCTTTTTAAATGGAACAGTAATCTGATTACTTGTTTTATTTAATGCAATTGTAATGGAATACACTTACCTTTTTTTGTATCCTGATAACGTAATCTCGTTACTTGTTATCCGTTAGATTCAGAACTAAGTAACAGCATGCCGGTGTATCCTGAGTTAAGGGTCTCAGGATACAGGTTAAGGGTCTCCCCCCCCAGCTGTACAGAACAGCTGGGGGGGGAGACCCTCCTTTTGAAATGTTTAAAGTGACTGTGGTCCCTCAGGTCGTTCGAGCCCATCCTGCGCCTGCTGCCTCAGAGCATCGCCCCCGTCAGTCAGCACTGGGCCACCTGGGCCCTCTACAACCTGGTGTCAGTTTACCGTGAGTACCTCCTACACCACGCTCACAGTTAGAGCTGGGCTGTCTGACGTGCCCCTAGCTTATAATACAACACATATCAGCTAGTTTTTAACTTGTGTCCTTTTCTAACATTATAAGTTCTCTTTCACATGTCACCAGGTTGCTTGTTCGTTTCTTCAGTCTTTACTGCTTATAAAGACGAGATAATATACTGATCCCAGTTTGGTCACAGTAGCATGTAGACAAGTATTGCACATGAATAACAAATAAAAAAAAATATATATACATAAACAGTAACAAATAAACAAAACAAAACAGTATATATTTACATATCAACAGTGAAAGATGTATACCTCTATTGAATATACAGATTAGCAAATACAATATAATTGAAGTCAGTTGACTTTGATAGGCCAGCCCACATCTACCAAAATGTAAACCATTAACATTATAGGTTAGCACGTTGTACACCTCAATGGTGCTGTGTACATTAAGACCCTGTAATCATTCTCACTGTCTCTTTATTTACAGCAAGCAAGTATTGTCCCCTGCTGATAAAGGAGGGAGGAATAAGTCTTCTAGAGAAAGTTCTGGAACTGGAAAGCTCACATCCAGAGACCAAGGACATGGCCAGGTAACCTTTTTTTTATTTGATAGATTCTCCAGTCGCTTGTTGAAATGTTCTGTTTGCCAAGATCATTTCTCCAGCTGATGATTCAGCCTGAGCAGCAGCCAGGAGAGATCACCAAAATGATAACAAATATTTGGTCCAATAATTTGGTCGTGAACAGACGTCAGTCATTTACTGCAGAAATCCCAAAATGTAGAAACTCATAAAGTCACTCTCACACCTCTGCTTCAGTTGAAGTCCATGCCAAGTCAAAAGATTCATTGGTATCTTGTTGCTCGGTTCTGTCTGTTGTTCACACTCACTGTAACATTAACATGCCAAGAGGTGTAATCATGAAGTCACATTACCTGACAGGTAGCTCACTGATTGGACAGTTTTGGTGTCATTCGACATAATCAGCTCTACATAGCCTTCGAGAGGAGCTGAAGATGTGACCTGTGATTACTAATCTTCTCTGCTGTCAAAAATAACCCATCTGCTAATGTCAATCTCCTGCTGGACTACATGGTTCTCTAATGAGAATGCTTCTTTGATGGTTCACATCAGCCAATAGTGAATCAGAAAAGTCCCAGAAAACGTTGGGAGCGGATAGACTGATAGCATTTCTCCAGTCCTTAAAGGATGATGTATTTCAGGGGTATTCAACTAAAATGCAACGAGGTCCAGTTAGAGGAAATGTCCCCATGCAAAGGTCCGGAACATCAAAATGTCTAAGTTGCTTCATGAATTAGTGTGATATATATTGAAGTAGCTTTATCAACGTCTGCATGTCATCAACAACTGACTGCCAATCAAATAAAGAAAGTACAATTCAAAAACAACAATATTTATAGTCAATTAACATTGAACTACAGATATACAGTAAATACTGTGGATATGTGTAATGTTCCTCTCGGGCTGCATTTAAAAATAAAATAGAGAAAATAAATAAAATAGCTTTTGAAAATATGTGCATCTTAAAAGTGCTTCATTTTAGATAAATAAAATAAAGTGTAGCAGCAGCTTGAGTTTCCCTTTTCTTTGTTAACCGTTTCACATCATGACTTAACAGTTTCAGACGATTATAGAACAATATCAGTCTTTACACATCATAACAATTGAACAGTTTTAAAGTTTCTCTTTCTTTCCCTCTTATATTGCAGTCCCTCTCTCACTTTGTTCTGTTCAGTGCGAGAATTGAGCTGGAGCTTGTCCTGCCAGGAGTTTAGATCTGGGCTGAAATGGTGTCAGGGCCATTCTCATACACACATGCAGGTGCTCATTGGTTAGCCTCGGTTAGCCTGCGCTGGAACCATATTTAGTTTTAATTTTGATCCTGGTGGACTGAACATATTGGGCTCTGAGACTGCTTATTTTTTGTGACCTCAGTTCTGACTTGAGAGGGAATGTTTGGTCAAACACTTTGTGTTTTGTCTCATAGTGGCGTTTTGGCACTTTTAATGAGCGCCACGGTCTCTGAACAAATAAGACACACTGGTTCTGTGCTCCCAGTGGGCAGGATGAACATGAGTCCACTCAGGGTTAAAAGCTCTGTTCTCACTTTCCTCTTCTTGGAGAGCGCCATGTGTAATTATTTGTCTCTCCCTGTCTGCCGCTAACACGCATGTTCACTCTCCTCTCCGTTTCTCTCCCTGTATCGCTAATTATTCTCTTCACTCACTTTCCTCTCCGCTTCTCTCTAGAAGTTTCTCAATTAACTTAAATTTCTCCTCCCTGACTCCTATCCTCGAGACTTAGTCCCGCCCACAGGAGATGTGAGCGGAGGACTGAGGAGAGGAACCGAGGAGAGAGGAGGGGAAGCAGCAGGCGGTTAGAGAAATGAGAACTCCTCTCCTCTGAGCGGTCATTTTAAAGAGACGTCCATTAATGATGACAGGAGGCACAGCAGCCCTCTGTCTGATGGACAGATGTGTTCATGACCACTTATATATTTACTTTGATTCATTCACCGTGCGGTATAATGAGACAATAACAGGCTACAGATTCGGGGACACACATATAAATATATTTATATAAATATATACAATTTAAAGTATGAGAGCACTCTCATAATAACGTAACACAATCAGAGACTGGATATATCCCCCCCTCTCTCTGGTCGCTGAAATGGGGAATTGAAATTACGGGCCAAAAGTTGTATTTACAAGTAGGCCTATTAAAAGTAAGCAGAGGACACCAAACCAACTGAGACCTGTCTGTCCGCTGCATCTACGCACTGTACAACACACACCTACACACTGTACCACACACACCTACACACTGTACCACACACACACCTACACACTGTACCACACACACACCTACACACTGTACCACACACACACCTACACACTGTACAACACACACACCTACACACTGTACCACACACACACCTACACACTGTACCACACACACACCTACACACTGTACCACACACACACCTACACACTGTACCACACACACACCTACACACTGTACCACACACACACCTACACACTGTACAACACACACACCTACACACTGTACAACACACACACCTACACACTGTACCACACACACACCTACACACTGTACCACACACACACCTACACACTGTACAACACACACCTACACACTGTACAACACACACACCTACACACTGTACAACACACACACCTACACACTGTACCACACACACACCTACACACTATACCACACACACACACACACACACTGTACCACACACACACCTACACACTGTACAACACACACCTACACACTGTACCACACACTCACCTACACACTGTACCACACACACACCTACACACTGTACAACACACACACCTACACACTGTACCACACACACACCTACACACTGTACCACACACACACCTACACACTGTACCACACACACACCTACACACTGTACAACACACACACCTACACACTGTACAACACACACACCTACACACTGTACCACACACACACCTACACACTATACCACACACACACACACACACACACTGTACCACACACACACCTACACACTGTACAACACACACACCTACACACTGTACAACACACACCTACACACTGTACCACACACACACACCTACACACTGTACCACACACACACCTACACACTGTACAACACACACACCTACACACTGTACCACACACTCACCTACACACTGTACAACACACACCTACACACTGTACCACACACACCTACACACTGTACCACACACACCTACACACTGTACCACACACACACCTACACACTGTACAAACACACACCTACAGCTCCTAAAGCATAATCAGGCTACAGCCGTTGTGTATTTTATTATGTGAAGCACTAAATGGTCTTAGAAAAACATCGACTCTTTGTTTGTAGATATCTACTAAACTAAAGCAAATAAAGAGAGTATGCCTGTTATACTGAGTGATATATATTATACACACTGCTCTGCTTTCTGCACGGACCTCACAGCTGTTCTCTCTGTAAACATCGCGTCGCGATGAAAGCAGTTTCTAATATAATATCCAAGGGATGCATGCAGAGCTGTCATTGGCTGAGATAAGTCCGGCCCTGCGTCACGCCTCCACCGTTCCCGGAAATGCATCCGTGGAGGAGCCGTGGAGGACCCATCAGTGTATCCTCGGTTAGAGCTCCTCCAGAGAGCCTCCTCGACGCTCGACGCTCGATCCTCGGTGTGCATTTAGAGAAATGAGACGTCCTTCAACATGGCGCGCTGAAATTCATTTCCGGGTCACTACCGGAGGAGTCGAGGAGGGGAAATGTAAGAATTGAGAAGCCTCTTCTGCCGCGCTCTCATCTCTTCTTCTGTGTTTCTCTCCCTGTATCGCTCACTCCTCTCTTTCGCCCCCTGTCGGCAGCGGTTAAAATAGAATCGCCCCGTCAAAATTGAAATCCCCTATTCATGTAATGATTATAGATCCGGACCGCGGTCCGCCTGTTGCCAACCCCTGATGTATTTGAACTAAAAGGCTGCTGACTGTTTGTTTAAGTTGTCACGCCTCCAAATTAGGTCTCCACATGCCTCACAGCCTGTGGCTTCAGTATCCCAAGGAGTTAGAGGCTAGTAAGATGTAGCATTTAGCACAAATAGGCAGAGAGCTACATACTCAAAAGCTCTCAGTCTGGATATTTGTTCCACATCAGAGCTCACAGCATTCTCCCCAGCCTCAGGTAAACTAAACCAGAGTATGTGTTAGGTGAGAAAGCACCCTAAGCAGTATTTGTACCAACACTCCTCTCCGTACAGGTATAGGATGTACTGTCTAAGATTATCTTGCAACTGCTAACCTGTAAAACATTGCCATTTTACAGCAAAGTAATGGAGGCGTGTGAAACCTTCAAAGAAGACCCCATGGAAACAAATAATGGACAGGAGGTCAACTTTGGACAAAGAGGTTGACCCCACAGGAGCCGTGATCCCCAGCAAACATCCAACACACCCACCTGAGGCCCCTCCCACTGTCATCATCACAAGGGTCAACTGTGTGCATTATTCATATCACTCTTATTATTTCTTAGAGCAGAAAAGTGTCTCTTCACTGCAGTGTGTGTGTGTGTGTGTGTGTGTGTGTGTGTGTGTGTGTGTGTGTGTGTGTGTGTGTGTGTGTGTGTGTGTGTGTGTGTGTGTGTGTGTGTGTGTGTGTGTGTGTGTGTGTGTGTGTGTGTGTGGTGTGTGTGTGTGTGTGTGTGTGTGTGTGTGTGTGTGTGTGTGTGTGTGTGTGTGTGTGTGTGTGTGTGTGTGTGTGTGTGTGTGTGTGTGTGTGTGTGTGTGTGTGTGTGTGTGTGTGTGTGTGTTCTCTCACTGCTCACTGAGCTGTGCACAGTGAATATTAGCCCTGGTGTGTGTAGCTGCAGACACTTTGTGGCACAACAATTGATTTGTTATATATGTAAATACTCTCAGTTTGTCTCATCCTTTTACTCTGTGTATGTTTTATAATATAACTGTAAACGATCATGACTTTACTTTATATTTAGGTTTGACTGACATATGGTCAGCTCTAAGAAACCGTATACAGAATACCCCATTATTCATTCCTGGAGTCTGTGTTCTTTAAAGGAGGATTTAGATTGGCATTTTACCTGATTTGTTTATTCTTCTGATTGGACGATTCTTCTTCTGATTGGATGATTCTTCTTATTGGACGTTAATTCTTCTTATTGGACGCAGTAGTGAGGTTATTGTAGGATTCACAACAGTCAGTTTAAAAAAAGATCAATTGCTGCAGCAGAATCACAGATATCATCTATTTTATACCACACGTTTTTTTTATAGTCATGACCGAAGTTACCCACAATGCAACTCAGCTACTCAATGCTAATGTAAGACAGATAGGCTTGGGATTAGATAGCATCAGGCTACAAAGCTTGTGTCTTTCTAACACCACACCCCCGCATTCTTTTAATTTCTTATTCTAGTAGTGCACATTTCACAACTATGAGGACTCGAATGACATCACCTGAGTCTATCCCTCTGCAGTCACACCACATTGCAGATGTGTTTTTTTACATTAAGCAGTTGTCCCCCCCAACAAGCTCTGATGAGTACAATGAGTAAAGTCTTGGCAACAAAATCACACTTTCTGCTACAGCTCTTTTGATTCTGCTTAGTCACCACAGTCATGGTATAGCAGACTCAGTCAGAGTGGTAGTCAGATTGCATTTCACCATAGTAACTGTTCAGCTGTCTATTTCTGGTGCTTTGAGGTGAGAGAGAAGCAGGATTTATCACTGTTTTGTTGTGAGGATCTCAATTCTAGCTCTCTCACTTTCGCCAACTGTCTTCATGCTCTTCGCATTTGGAGAATTTACCAATCTATGGTGGGAATGTCTTTAGGTAAAGAGAAACACAACATTCAGGCCTCGGATGACAATTTAAAATGAAATGGAACATAATGCAACAAGAAGTGGAATAATAATAAAACGTTTTTCAACGTTTTTCAACTATTGAATGTGCTTGTGGTACGTCAATGATAAACACATTGATAAACCTTTACAATTTAATAGCTCTTTTTTCAGCAAACTTTCTGCACATCCAAATCATATCCCATATATCTGTTTTTTTAGAAAGCGGGAAAACAGTAGTAATATATCAAGATAAAATAAAGGACCTTCTCTATTCTCATAATGTGTCTGGTTCACTGTCACATCAGTGAGCTCCGAGGGCCTGAGGATGTTTCACTGTTACAGATTGCGTGAGAAAGACTAACACATTTGATGAACGCATTTCCTTGCATATTTTAAAAGGTGATTCTTTTTTTTAATATATATATATATATATTTATATGTTTTGCAACCTGCAAAAGTTGGCTAGTTCACACACTTAGCCATTTCTGGCACATGGATTAGATTAATGCAATCAATTATATGGATAAGGGGAATGGTGAGAAGGCTCAACATAAATATAGCGCCACAGCACCCCTAGTGGTCAGCAGGGCACCAATAACAGGACCCAACTAGCTGCTGTCTTCACTGGCATCTTTAACAACATGCCACTGAGACCATTTACAGGAAGTCGTGATTTTAGGGATTTTTCTGTAAAAAGCATTAAAATTAAAAGTCGCACTTGGTTGATGAAGGCAGTGTCTTATATTCAGAACCAAGAGAAACATCATCTGAATTGGGAGCAGCTGACCAGCAGAGAGGCTGACCTGTCATTTATATTCATCTTCATACCAGGGAGGCGTGTCAAATACACAGCGTTTTGTCAGAAGAATGGCAGACCGTTATATCCACACCAGTTCAGCGGTAACATCCTTATTATATTGGTATACATTACAAAATGTATATCTACTGATATTGTATATTTTTTCTGTATCTCTTAATGCTTTAAATAACAACCAGTTCCATTTCTCATGAATCTTCTATTTCATAAAATGTGTCCAGATCCTCCAGATATTCAATTCACAGCCAGGCTTAAATCAAAGTAAAGAAACATCAGTTAATTATCAACATTCTTATATTAAATGTCAATCAAATAGACCTGTTTTATTTATACAATTGTTTTAAGGTCAGTTCTTCATTATGTTTCCATTTGTTTTCAATCTTCAAGTATAGCATTTTTAAGATTTTAATAGTCTCACCTTACAACCAGGGATTGCCAGGACTCTAGCATCATGCAGGGAATCATAATTCACCTCTCCATTCAAAAGGCTTTCTAAGAGGCAGCGGGTCACTTTTCACAGTGTGTGTGCAGCACACTGTCTCCATGTGACAGTCACACATGGATTATGTTCATGAGTGATGTTTGTTTAAGCTATTTCATATCAGCTGACCTGATGACTGGTTCTCATGTACAGTTTCTTTGTGTGATGTATAGGAATCTGGTTGGTACTGCTCTATTTCTATCCCTTTCACAGTCATGGTGGAAATACATGTTGAATTAGGCAGTCGTGTGAAATGAAAATCTTTATATTGACTCACTTAATGTTTTTGTTTGGAATTTTGGAAATGCTTTCACATATGATCAAAACAAAGTCTGGTGTGAGTTTTTACTTCTTAAAGGTCACAATGTGTTTGAAATATCTTAGTGGAGGTGTGAGCTTCTCTCTGGAGAGACTGTGATCGGTTTGACATTCTCTCTCATTTGAAGTTATTGAATGTTTCAATTTATGCTTTCCAGGAGGAGTTAAGGTCTCGAGCGTATAAGCCATGGTGAGTGACGGCAGAGAGCTACTGTTGAGGACTGTTATTTATGAAGATATGGGCTGAAAATAAAAGTGAAATACTGCTTGAGGGTAGCTGCTGTCACCAACGGTTTCATCTACTGATTTCATATTGTCGACACTCTGTTACTGATTTATTTTGTAACTGCTGTGTAATTCAAAATGGAGTGAAGAACATTTGATTGAAACATGATGGAGTTCCAGTGTTTCCCGCTCTGAATACTAGGCCATCAGTGTAAAGATATGAATAAGCAATAAAGATGGAGCAGTACAAAATTGGTTAAATCCTATGTGTTTTTTTTCCTTATAATTACTATAACTCCAAAACTAAACCTTCATCCCACCTTCACTGCCCGTCCAAAAATAATTGCACACTAATATTTTGTTGGCCGCCTTTTGCTTTGAGTTCGGCACACAGTCGTGTGTGTATTTCTGTCCAGAGATCCATTCATTTTCTACCATTTCTTCTTGTAACGATGATGGGAGAGTCGCACCGCTGCGCAAAGTCTTCTCCAGCACATCCCAAAGACTCTCAATGGGGCTGAGGTCTGGACTCTGTGGGGGCCAGTCCATGAGTGTAAACTTTAAAGGATGCATTTTGTTCCCTGAACCACTCATTCACGATGTGAGCCCCTCTGGCATGTCATCTTGGAATGTGTCCATGCCATCGGGGAGGAAGAACTCCATTGATAGAAAGACCTGGTCATTCAGTATATTCAGGTAGTCAGCTGACCGCATTCTTTGGGAATATAACATAGCTGAACCTAGACCTGACCAACTGCAGCTGCCTGGCCCAGACCATAATACTGCCCCCACTGGCTGTATTTGTAGGCATCTTCCTACGCCTCTCTTCCTACCCTGATGCGCCCATCACTCTGGAACAGGGAAAATCTGGAATCATTGATTTGGTTTTAATAATGCGTGGGACAGTTTTTAACCTGATTTTAGTAGTTCAGTAATCTCCTAATTGTTTTCTTTGCTTGATGCAGGCCAATCATTTGACCCTCCTGAAACTGATGAACATCCTTTGCACGACCACAGGATGTGTCTTCTGACAGGGTTGTTTAACCCCACGGACCCCGTTCCGGGGCCGAAATCGCGTCATTTGCAGGAAACAACGTCTAAGGAACCTTAATATTTAATAAACTATCAATATTTTATATCCATATAACGGGAAAAAACTAATTTAACTGATCTTTTTCATTTAAAAAAACAAAACAAAAACACAATGCTAACAGTGACCCTCTGAATTAGCCTCGAGCGAAAAATGCTAACCTATTACTGCACCGAAAATCACTCCTAGCTCCCTTATTACTCATCCTAGCTGTACATCCAACACATGGTTTATGATCGTAAAGACACAGAATCTAACGGTGCCCACTTCAACACTGAAAGATACAAACTCGAGACGTTATCAACAAAAACGTACATCAAAACATGTGGTGCTAGGTAGCCTAAAACGCTAACATGGCTTACCTTGGTCTTTGTCTGGTAAAAACTGGTCTTCAATGGCATTAAAACGATAAAAACGATGCTGTAGTTAATCCATAGGTTAATATCCAATGTGACTGTTTCCCCTTTGAAATGTTTTGATAATCTATAAGCAATAAAACTGTAATTCCGTTTTCAAATATCAGAGCAGGGATATTCCTACGCTCCGAAGCAAGATTGCATGGGCAGAGACATCACCTTTTTTTTCAACATGAGTGTGTGCCGATTTCCCTTCGATTATATTGGCTCTAACGGTCAGGAAGAGATGTCACATGTCAAAATCGAACAAGGGGGGCCAGAGATATGGAAAATCCACCCAAACAGCCCCAGAAGAGGTTTTTTTTGCTAAATATGTCTAAAAAAGTCAAATATCACTTGTTTTGCATCAATCTTGATACAGGGTACTTATTATATGTTGTACTTTGGATTACTAAAGCTTTTAGTCTACTAACTCATCATCCAAGGTTAGTTTTCACTATAAGTACAGAATATTTTTTGGACGGACACTATAATTTACAGTTTTTTACCATGTTCAATCTGAATTTTCTTTAAAATAAAAAAGGGGGATATGGTCATTTGTTCTGGGAATGTCATTTTCGAGCCTGAAACCTGAAAAACAGGCTTGGGGCTTCACAAGTTAAGAAATGAGAAGCTAAACACCACATCAGCCAGGGTTAAATAACTTGTTGCCAGCTGAAACATTCATCTCTGCAGTAATTATCCAGTGGAACGCTCCTACAGATTTGCTTAGTTAAATCCAGTTTTTTTTGGGATGGTCGGGCATTGTATGTAACATACAACATTTCTGGGAGAAATATAGCACAAGGTTTACGTACGTCTAATCAATAGATCAATCAATTTTAGTAATAAATGTCAATGGAAGAAAAAAGGAGATTATAATTATTTCAGGAAAGTGACAGTTGGTTCTCATATTGTGTGAAATGCAATAGACAGAACACATAAGGAGAACCTGTGGGAACCTCCACACTGATATATATGTGATAAAACTGCAATAAAAAAAATACACGGGCATAAAGCATGACTTCTGAAATGAGCACATTTTTACTTTTTATGTTTAAATATATATATTTAGGGCCCGAGCACGGAGCGCTAGGACCCAACGACGTCCTAGCACGAAGTGCGAGGAACCTATTGTTATTGGAGGAATTATTATTATTATTTTTCTGCGCTTTCGACCTGTTTTTGAGAGCTTTAGGATGCTTCAAAAGTTGTATAATTGTGCAGGGACGCCAGGACCGGTGAACATTTTGATATTCTGGAGTCCATGGGTTAAATATTCAAACCTGCTCACAAGCGCCACCTATCAAAATCCCATTTCGGAATAAATGTACAAAGTCGCACCGTAACTCCGAATGACCTGAACTTTCGCACACATATCCGGGTGGACCTGCTCTACAAATAATCCTCTTGGAACACTAAGCTCCACCTACATTTTTTTTAATTAAAATTTGCATAATGTTGAAAACAGTTAAATATTCACTTAAATTTAAATTTTCAGTTTTTCAACACCAAACTTCGTATACAGCATCGGTGGAGGGTCAGGCACATTATCGTAGAAAATGAGCATGTTAGGACGATAAATATTGCCACCGTCAATCAAAACGTACTCGCAAAAAGGCGGAGCTTAGAAATAAATGCTCATAACTCATCAACAATGTATCCAAACATCACAGATTTTGGTAAATAGGTTCAGTCTGTCTTGGGGAATAGGCACACCAAATAATTTTCAAATGTATTTCAAATATTCTTATTATGAAAACTTGGGACACACGTCAGAGCCCACAACCTTTTTTCAAAAAAACTGCTCACTAGCGCCCCCTATTGTGTGGTAGTCACATATAGTTTCTCAGAACTTCACGAATTTTGGCACAGACATTTCTCATGGAATTGCGGACATATTTGTACATACATTCCATTAGCCCCACCCCCCAAGAAGTTGGCCATTTTGAAAAATGTGCCTTTTTCATGCATTTTAAGCACATTCTTGCGAACTCCTCCTAGGGCAGGGGTCGGCAACCCGCGGCCCTTTAAGCCCTCTGCTCTGGCTCCCTTGAGCTTAGACAAAAATAAGAAGGAAATAAAATTAAAGTATTTGTAGGACTATTTATATTTTGTTGCATGGTTGAAAATGTTTCGTATCTTGTATTTTGAGGTGATACTGTGACACATAAATAAAAAACAAAACGGTTTTAATTAGGTCAACTAAAATATGCGTCACATCCTGCTACGGTCCCACGCGAGCGCCTTTTCTTGGAGGCGAATAACCTGACCCCCGGCTCGATGAGCGAACTATGGATAAATCAAAGAAAAGTACCGGAGGAACACAGGATTTGATTTAATTTCAGTGAAACAAGGCTGTTTTTGAAACATTTGGCAGATTTATGCTTAAATTCTCTGAGAAAGTTACTGAAGGATACACTTTTGTGTATAAAAGCTGAAAAGTAGATAATGAAGTACTTTGTGTCCGTAGATTTCATTAAGAATCTGACTCTTAATGGTCCTCTCTAAATTTGATTCAGGGTTTGTTTGAAATGATTTGTGCTTTTTGTGTACAGACACACAGAAAAACACTGAAAAAGACAAAAAGAAGGACTGTAATACACATGTATCAGACACGCTCCCCCTGGCTATAATGAAGACAACAGTTTTTTAAATGTAAAAAAAACACTTTTTTATTTTTTCACACACAAAAATCAAAAAGTTATACTGATTGCAACATCCACAGGACCGTCTCCAGCTTAGAATTCCCCATATTACTGGAGATATCGTGATGGAGTTTTTTCACTTCAGTCAGAATATTCATGTGTATGCTGCTTTCTACACAGAGATGCATTACATCTACAAACAGAGCATACACTGAGAGCACATGATACACTTTTGATGTTTGTTTCATTTCTGAGATAATGTTACAGAATGTTTCGGAAAATGAAGATTCCAGGACCACTTTAAATGTTTCGTTTACAATCGTTTCCCAATGACCCGGAATAGTACTGCCAGAATGAACGATATCCAAAATGTCTTCCAGTTTACAAACTTCAGCCATTCTGTTTACACAGGGGTCACTACTCGTTCTGTTTTCAATCGTCCTCATCACCACACTTATTAAAAGGGTATTGACTACATTCTGATCAATATATTCAGAGCGTTTTGCATAGTAGTTTCCCATTTTTATTTTACTTTAAAGAAAAAAGTCAATGTATCGAACAAGTCCCTGGCTTCAGTCAACTGCTGGTTATTAGTCTTCTTCTTCTCCTCTGCATGGATCTTTTCAAGTCTCTCCTTGAGGCGTCTGCAGTTTTTGAGATTGAGACTTTTTACAGACACTCTGCAGATTTATGTGTAATTCTCTCACAAAGGAAACAGTAAGTCTCTTACTTTTTTTTATATGTATGACAACTTACAACTGGTAGAAAGTTAAAGACTTTTTCTGACCAGATTTTCTTTAAGACTGTGACTCTTAACCCACCATCCCCCCGAGAGCCAAACATACTCACCCCCTTTTCAACGCCCTCCCCCCGCAGCAGCTCAGGTGTGAAACCCTCATACAGAATGTCAGTCCCTGTGTAAAACTTTGTAGTGACACTCTGCAGATTTGTGTGTAATTCTCTCACAAAATTAACTGTAAGATACACTTTTTATGTATGCAAAACCTTAAACATTTCTGAAAAATAAAATACTTTTATCTGAATACATTTTCTTTAGAGGCACTTTTTGATTTTAACGCTATTTCAATGGAGCAATCCAGTTTTGTTGACATCAATGCTTTATTCTCTTTTCTTGTGTTACTAGGATACTTTTAGTTACACTTTAATGGATGCAAACCTTTTTAACCGGGTAAAATATTCATTAATTTGTAAGGAATTCGTTTTCTTTATGTTTGTGATTTTAACACTGTTTCGATGAAACACAGCAGTCTTGATAACTTGACATGACTAACATTACTTTTCTAAAATATATGTTTTTTAGAAGCGTTACTTTGATTTCAAGGCTGTGATGGCGAGAGTTTAACAGTCAATGGCATCAAGATGGTGCTCAAGAAGGACATTGTCACCACCAATTAAAAAATTATGTGGATTAAATCACATTTATTTCGTTAAAAAGAAACGAAATATGATTTTGTATGAATGATTACATTTAGGGTGAATTGCCCTAATGTGGGACATTTTTGCATTTCAGACTTCGGGAATATATTGCGATATGAAGCCGATACAATAAATCTAAATCCAGTAGGCCACCATTCCGAAATCCCCAGTAATATTAGACACTAATAATACAGTAAACTATTAACACTGTACATATTATTGTTTGCCCGTGGGATTAGGATGATCGGTAGTGAGAGCCGTGCTGCATTTTCCTCCGGTCGGATGTGATATAAAAACAAAGCGATTATTTTTGTTGTTGTAAACTCACGTGGATTACATTTAGTTCATTCATTTCAACTCGCGAACATATGTACATTAAATGATCGTGAGGATGATGATTGAAAATCGTTTGTTTGAGCCTGGATGCATTTCCTGATCTAAAAACATAGCGATGGTTTTGTACTTACGCCAACGTGAATTAAACATTATTTTGTTAAATAAAAACATGGGGATGTTTAGTAAATGATTACATGTCTCTTATTTAGCACAGAATATGATCCTATCCGTGACATATGGATCTTAACAAATATCCGCTATATCAGAGACCTGTAGATCAGCTGTTTATTTCACATGAGTTCCAGTGTGGCAGCTTTTTAATCACGGCTCCCCCTGGTGGATCCATGATCCATTGCAGCTGGTTTCATTATAATTAAATGTATTTATCAAGGGGGCGTTTCAAGTCCTGCGGGGGGGTTTTCCTTTTCAGCAGGGGCCCACCCCGTGCCGATCACGGACCCGCACGGGTAGGCGTCTGAAATGGAGCGCTTCATCTGTACTAATTATTGTCGTCTTTCTTGAAACTGACGTGCTGTCCGTTTTACAAAACAAGTTATGTTTTCTGCTTCTTCATCCTCTGAATTTTCCTCCCCCGTCCCTCTTCCTTCACCCCTCACAACAACAAATCAAGGTGGATCTGTGAAATGAAACACCTCTTCCCAAAGCGTGACTTCCCTATTGAGGGCAGTAGGGTCTAAATCGATTGGCCAGATATACTAACATGCAGAACGTACGGTATGTTTGAAAAAAGACTAACCATTTATCCAGTTCAAGCTGTCTTTAAGATGTGACATCGCGCACTGACTATTTCCCGTAAAATCGTGACAAACTATTACTTATTCTTAAATTTGATCTCTTGCTGCATGGTTGAAAATGATAGATGAAAAATAACTTTTTTTAAAAGAGTTAAGTTTTTCAAGATCAGATACAGGTCAAGAAAATGCATAGAGGAGGTATGGTGCTGGCTCATTAGCCCTCTCACTCACTCTTCTTAGAATGATCCTGTGCAATTATAGTTAATAAAAGTAATTACACATTAGTTCACACATCCATACAACTAAAAGAGAATATCCTTAGGTATCACTATTAAAACCTAAATAAGATCTTTTGAAAATAACCTCTTTGCAAAACAGATACTTCTTAACAGTTTCACAAAAACTTGAAAAGAAACATCCTTTGCCAGCACACACCATTTAAAACAAACCCTGAATCAAACCTAGAGAGGACAATAACGTTTTTAGATGTCTTGGTGAGTGAAAATTAATGGCTGTTTTTATTTAATTTGAGTTTATTTCTTTTTAGGTTGTAGAAATGCAATTAATTCGCTATATAGTTGAATGCATAACCCCAAACATCGCCATTTTCCAGAGTCCATTCTCCCTGAAGTTCATCGGTTGGAGGCGTTTGGAGACGGCATACAAACCGCAATCTTTTCTTGATTGGAGCACCCAACGGATGGCTGTAGGTTGTCACAGGTGTCTCGCAGATTAACCCCATATCAAGACGTCTCTTTGTCATTTCTCTCGACTTGAAAAATATTGAAGAGTGACAAAGACGACTGGCTCTTATTTATCCAACCCCCATAACGGAAGAGGGGGTGAGGGGCGGGGGATGTGTGTGTGTGTGTGTGTGTGTGTGTGTTCCCCCTCAGACTTATGGAGCATTGTTTTATTACCACTGTTCTAGCAAAGGAATGCTCACGTTCATATTGATGTATTTTAATAAATGTTAACTTGGCCCATTACTTGACTATTTGTGTTGGGGGGGCCAGACTTTTTTTTTTCTCCAAAACTGACAGAAAAAGTTTGAGAACCACTGATCTAGGTTAACGGCTGACACAGAACAACGTAACAAAGAAACAAATCTAAGCTTTTGTATTGGTTGTAATGTACATGGATACATTTGAGTGGTGTGACAATGTCCTCTTTGATTGGATTAAAATGTACATATTATTCCTGTTATGTTTGCCTGCTTTATTTTACCTAATGCAATATGAGCCTCTGTCGCTGCCTGTAGCTAATGAGATTGTCTTATCATCTCCTCAATTTGCAAAAATAACAAAATATACACAGCTAGGTCAGATCGCGTTCTTTTTAGACGCGACTTTAGAGTAGAGGGGAATTATTGAAACGGGATGTACAGTGTTGTGCGCAGGTTCTGCGGCATCCGCCGCTGCGAAAATGTGGGGCAGGGCTGTAAAGTGGCCCCCCTGCTTCCGGCGCCCCTGGTGTAGCGGCCTTTAGCTGCAGATAGTTGGAGAGATCTGAGACATTTCTGGGACCAAAGAAACTGAGTTTAGCCTTCTTCAGAGTAACCACGGACATGGAGAGGACATTGTATTCAGTTAGCAGGGTGTGCATCCGGAGTCCCAGTGAGGGTCAGTGCAGCCTGGTGAAGCCTGCACGGTTAGCATGGATGTATAAGAGATGTATTATGTATAATAAGTTGGAGCACAGGAGTCAGGACACGCTGCATGAGCCGGGAGGATGTGACGTGCAGCGTGCGGTCTCTTTAAACGCAGGGCGGAGAGTAGATTTCCGATCGTCCGTGAAGAGGTTTAGCTTCAGTGCTGCGTCTGTCCTCATCCTCTCAGCTGATCCAGAGATCCTCTGCTGGAACACTCCCTCCCTGCCTCCTGTATGCTCAGCTCAGCGCGGCACCATGGATTTCAACGTGAAAAAACTGGCTTCTGGAGCGGGGGTCTTCTTCACCCGAGCAGTGCAGGTAACCCGCATCCTCTCCCGCAGACACCGAGCAGCCCCGGTGGTCTGACGGTACTCTGACCGTACTCCGTCACACTGGAGCTGCATCCCGCTGCACGGGATCTAGCTGCGGGCCATCCTGCGATTTATCCAACACTCACAAAGCAGAATGTGTCGTTTTAGAGAACAAATGCAGGAACTCAGGTTGACTTGTATGTGATTGCGATGAGCAGGGCAACTGTAAGCCGATAAGGGTCTGCCCAGCCTCGATCCATTATTGATGGCTGTCATCGAGTGTGAGCATGTGACAGCAGCAGACTGTCCTCAGGTCAGCACAACAGGATGCTAAAATATCATCCACCGTATGAGGTGTTCTTCAAGCCTGTCTGACCCAATAGCTACAACATACTTACACTTGATGCCTAACCCCTTAATAAGATGGCAATTTAATGTTTTCTTTCTCACGATTCATTTGGATCCAATAATAGACATTAGGCCTTCACGTTATACACCAACATGAACCTATTTGAGTGTATTCTGTTTTTTATTCAATAGTTCCCCTCTGGTTCAGTAGCCTGCCTCAGAGCAAAGAAACCTGGCAGACCTGTTCATCTTTAAATATCCCTTAAATTATTGAGTAATCCTGGTTAACAGTGTTGGAAGAAATACTCAGATCCTTCACTTCAGTAAAAGTACAAATAACATGGTCTTAAAATACTCCACTGCACGTTAACATCCCGATTTCAAATGTTGACTTCAGTATAAGTATGACAGTATTGGCATCAAAATATACTTGAAGTACATAACGTATTCATTCTACACAATGGGACTCAGTTTCCTTGCACCTGCAGAATGGATATTTTTACCGTATCATATTGTTATGTTTATTAAATTATCCTGGTTTCATACACGTAACAGCATTTTGGTAGTTTGTCAATATAGGCCAATTTAGATGTGTGAAATATAACTGCATTATATCACATCAGCATATCATGTGTTTTAACATGTCAATAGTAGCTGTGAGTGATACAGAAATGTAGTGGAGTAAAAGTCCAATATCTGCCTCTGAAATGTAGCAGAGCATTACATGGAAATATTCAAGTAAAGTACAAACATGTCAAAATAGTACTTAAGTACATTATCACTGTGGCCTATAAGATATCCTAAATAAATACATGCACCAATCTGAAACCAGAGTTGTGAAGTTATTAATTAGAAATAACTTTGATGACAATTATTTAGTCTACTGCTGCAGGAGGTGTGTTTAATCAGTGAAATGTTGTAGAGCTGGGCTACACCTCACACAGACACCATGTTTCTGAATGCAACCAGACCTCAACACACACTAACAAGTGTGTTAGCTACTGTAGCTTCACTTCTGATCACACTCTGCAGTGTGTGATTAAGTGGATCCATGAAAGCCACAAATTCAGATTGCTTTTCCTGTTGGTTGTCCCAAGGCATTGTGGGAAACCCAGGAGAGTGCAGAGGAAGTGTGTGAGTCATTATTTTACATCCATAGTCATACTGAGGGAGCAACAACAACAGATGATAGATCTGCACAGCCGAACAGTTCTGCTTTCTGATGATATTTACTGTCTTTATCCATGTCTATTCCTCCATGCCTGTAGCAAGACCCAGAGTAGAATCAGAACATCTTTATTGTCATCGTACATGGGTGTTTCTCTAACTGCAGTAATAGCAATAGGCTCAAATCAATGAAAGCAGAGGAAACAGCAATGACAATGCACTGCAATAATTGCATTTAGGGATGCACGATATTGGTTTTTTGAAAACGATACCGATAACTTCCTGCTTCTCAAGACCGATACCGATAACCGATAATAAAACAATGTTTACGCCACTAATTATTTTAACGCGATTAACGCATGTGTATTTTTTTTCCTTGGCCGCCCCATAGTTTCAGAGCGCATCGAGTTTAAAATACCGTCTACAAGCTGATGCTGACAGCCCCGCTCCTGTCGCCCGCTTGTGGCAGACCACACTTCCACGCTCACCGGCAGGCACCGACTGGCCATCTGGAGGACCGGGAGGGTGTGTGTATGTGTGGCCCGAGCGAGCGAGAGAGAGACCTTACGTGCATTGTTGTTGTTAGCATCTGGTGGTAGCTAGCTACGCTAACGGATATAAGGAGCTGTTTAAATGAAAACATAGGAGCGACATTTCGCCACAACTGCGCCGAGCACTTGACTTTATGCAGGAAGCTAGACAGTGGGACATTGTACGGAAAGTCAGCACACTCAGCACGGATAGTGCGCAACATGATTGCAGCGTCCAGGCAGCTCCGGTTCGAGCATATGCCTTGAGTTGCACATAGCTCCAACGCCCATACCACCGACGACATGTTTGTTTACTGTCCTGGCTTCACGGCCGCACACCATTTACGTCACAGCCAGGCATGAGTTAGGGAGCGCTGGATTTGTGAAGAACTCCCCTCTTCCTAAACCACTAATACCACAGTACTGGCAAAACGGGAGGAGCCGAGTGAAAAACAAGCGCCCCTCATCCCAATCCACCCACACCGCAGTATTTTTTTCTTTTTTTTTACCCAAAAAATATATTGTATATTATCGGGGCTATTAATACTGGTATCGGGTTTATCGGGATGACGTCATAATTCCTAATATTGGACCGATAATTATCCGGCCGATAATTATCGTGCATCCCTAATTACATTACATGTACCAATATTACAGGCTATAAACTTTTAATATACAAAACTACAAAAGTTTAAATATAACCATGTTTATAAATAGATGCAAAAACTAACCATAAATGCTAAAAATAAAAAATTGAAATATATCCACGAACACATGCTCAAACATCACCAAAATACATTTGACCATTTCCTATATCTTGCCCTTTGCCTTTTCTGTTGCCTCCTTGTGTTTTCCCTGGTAAAAATATACCATACTGGTGCGCTTATCCCACCACCACCTGTCTCCAATATATACAACCCACAACACATATACCCAGTGCCCAAAGTTGCCTTCAAAATAAAAGAATAAAAACGTCTAATTTAAATAATAACAATGAATAATAATAATACATTTACTAAAAACCAAACGGCAAGAAAACAAATGTTTAAATATTGAATAATATAAAGCAATATATAGCTCCAACATAGACAAACAAAGTTCTGATGGGCTTTTTGTAAAGTATTTCAATCATTTGACTCTTTTGTGACTCAAAGAGTTTTAATTTAACCGTTTATTTGCCAGGGACAATGCACAGTAATGAACACTTAAAACATTCAAATGTGTCAAGCGTAACAGTGCATGTAAACATTTATAAATAAAACACATACTATTAAAAGACTTAAAATGGTCAAAACTCAAGAAATTGTGTTTCTCAAGGATGGTACAGTGGTGGTATGAATGTGGCTTTCTGTCAAACACCTTGATAGCTCTCTTGTACAGCTGTTAAATGGGTTTCAGGTTTGTGGCACAAGCAAACGACCAGTTTGTAAAACAGTATTCAATGTGGGATAGAATCATACAGTGGAGGTATGACTTTGCAGCATTGACAGTTAAGAAAGGTCTGATTTGTTTAAAATGTTGCAAGTTGAATTTAATAGTAGTTGATACCAGTGGCGAGCCGTCAGGGCCCTCTAGGCCCTCTGTGAGGGCCTAAGATATTCTAAAAAATAATATTTGAAAACATTAAAAAAAAAAGTTTTTTAAAATATTTTTTTGTTGTTACATTTTTCATTAGTTTTACCAAAATAACTTGATTTAATTGTATTTAAAATAATATTTCCAAAGAAATAAATCCTTTGAATCTGCCTGTTCAGTTTCTGTTGGAATGTGAAGGGTTAAATGCCGTCTCTGCGAGTTATGTGAAGACGGGAGAGCTTGTTGGTCCCTCTGTAGATTCACAGAGGGCCAGCTATAGTAACTCAACGAGAGAGTAATGTCAAATGACAGTACAATTGACCAATCATATCTTCCCTCTAAACGGGCGGGCTTTATTTTCGCGGACTTTATGACAAGTTCCGCCCGCTGTGAGGTCTATGCAAGTGGTGCAGTGACGCATCCTAAAACCCGGAAGTAAGCTTCGCTCGGTTTCCCTCGACAGAAAGTAATGGGATTTCTCCATAGGGTTTTGGAAAATAGCTCGAAATAAGGTCTGTGGAAAACGAACCTGTTAGATAAATGCACGTTTTGTTCAGCCGGATAATATCCACATACCCTACTTTTATTATTTTCGAATCATAAATCTAAAAGATAGATTTATGATTAGCATAAGTTCGTTCATGATGGCTCACTTCAGTGATTCTTTCACACACACACATACGGGTTTTGGGCCGAGGGCGACACCGTACTTCCGGTATCCACCATTTCACACGAGGTGCAAGCAGAATATCATAGTCTATTGCCTTAATCAATATCTAGTCAACTCTAAAATACCACATATATGCATTGACATGATAATATTATTGTGACAAGTGGGGTATTCACTTGGTGTTTCTAGAAGATAGACGTAGATGCTGCCAAAATGGGCCACTTTCGAGAGTCGTTTTTCCATACATCTGCAGGCAGTCTGTAAGGGCAATTGGACAACCCACACAGCTCTAGTTTACGCTGGTAACGACCTAGAGCACACCCCTCAAGTCCAGAGATGTAATCCAAAGACATGCAGCGATTTCTTCGGTCGTTAATTCAGAAAAAAAACCTAGTGCGCTCTGCCTGGCTACATTACCTAGCTGTTTATATTGGCACCTCCAGGATATTAGCACCTCCAGGAAAATGGCGTATTTCTATATAGATATATGGCGCACGTTGCATTGTGGGTAGCTCGTGACGTCACTGTGTGTGAAAGAATAGTGATGACATTGTTGCGAAATTATTAACCGAGTCATTTTCAAGATTGAGTTACAATGATAAACTGGAGTGGCAAAGGATCAGCTGCATGACCCGCCATCAAGTGCTTCATCCAAAAGGACAGGAGGATGGACTTCGTGTTTAAGTGATTTGATTAGGCCTAAGTCATTTTCAATGCGGGCAGCCGTGCCGACTTAATTCATTTGTAATTGTTACTTGGCTGTGGGTGCCCTGTCATGATAGGTGTTTATATAAATGGTGTTGTTTTGTGGTAGAGGGTCGCTGTCATTGATGCGTTTTGCACCCCGGGCCGCGGTTTTGATATTCCGCTGAAGTATACGCTGTGACGTAATATCTCTTCTTTTTTTTCTCGAGGGAAGGGGGGTCAGAGGGCCTAGGTATAAAAGTCACGGCTCACCACTGGTTGATACTTTCTAAATGTGTTTCTTAAAAGTCAAGTTCGAGTCCAGTATGACTGTGACGAAGGTAACTTTGTCACTATGGACTGACGGCTTCAGGCCGGGTAATATTGCACTTTATTAGCGTGATTGCACAGTACAGTTGACATTACATATTTGCACATAATTTATACTAATTATTGAGGTAGTATTTTTTAACTGATTAAACCGTAATTATTGGAATGTCGTCTGGCAGGTGCTAGTCGGGTCCTCGGCTCCGCCTGAAAAGATAGGGGAGTTTGCGAGAGCGCCGAGAGTAGTTATGCTGGTGTAAGGATGATAGCGGTTGAGAGTAATCAGGGTGCAAATAATATGTTGATGTCTGTGGCTGATCATTGTGTGCACCTGGTGTCCTGTGTTGTCTCCTCCCCCCTCACCTGTGTCTTGTTAGTATGTGTGTATTTAGGTGCTGTTTCCTTCTAACTGGGGGGGGTGTGAGATCCTTGTGGCTGCAGGATGTGTGCAAGGAGAACAGCAGGATTGAGGCTGTGAACTTTGTGCACATGATTTTAATAAATGCCCACGTCGGGTTATATTTTTGGACGTTCTGCCTCTGCCTCCTTGCTTGGTCTGGGCCGCTCAACGGTCAGTCTCACAATTGGTGTCAGAAGTGGGATTTGACCAAGTAAGGAGGTGAAAATTACGAGAGGAAAGAAGAGGGACCAAAAAGAGGAACCGCGGCTGGGGGTGGCTATGCCTGGAACGGACCAGGGGGCCACGGCTGTTGAGGCAGCAGGAGACGAGAGACAAGCAGCAGGAGACGAGAGACAAGCAGGAGGAGCAGCGTTTGCAGGCCGAGGAGGCGGACCCGGACCTACGAGGAGTCGACAGAACCTGGGTCGTGCTAGAGGCAGACCAACGCATTACAACAGGACAAAACAGCTTCCGGATAAGTGGCATCACGACATGGTTGACAACGGCTTCACTGGCCCCGCTGGAGGTGGCGGAGGAGGCGGCGTTGAAACCGGGTGGCTGACTGGTTGTCCCGAAGCCGAGACTGTAAAGACACTGTGCTTCCTGGGGAGAGGGGGAAGGAAATGTGACGAAGGTAACTTTGTCACTATGGACTGACGGCTTCAGGCCGGGTAATATTGCACTTTATTAGCGTGATTGCACAGTACAGTTGACATTACATATTTGCACATAATTTATACTAATTATTGATGTAGTATTTTTTAACTGATTAAACCGTATTTATTGGAATGTCGTCTGGCAGGTGCTGGTCGGGTCCTCGGCTCCGCCTGAAAAGATAGGGGAGTTTGCGAGAGCACCGAGAGTAGTTATGCTGGTGTAAGGATGACAGCGGTTGAGAGTAATCAGGGTGCAAATAATATGTTGATGTCTGTGGCTGATCATTGTGTGCACCTGGTGTCCTGTGTTGTCTCCTCCCCCCTCACCTGTGTCTTGTTAGTATGTGTGTATTTAGGTGCTGTTTCCTTGTAACTGGGGGGGTGTGAGATCCTTGTGGCTGCAGGATGTGTGCAAGGAGAACAGCAGGATTGAGGCTGTGAACTTTGTGCACATGATTTTAATAAATGCCCACGTCGGGTTATATTTTTGGACGTTCTGCCTCTGCCTCCTTGCTTGGTCTGGGCCGCTCAACGGTCAGTCTCACAATGACTCCAAGATACTTGAACTGGGAGACTAGTTCTATTTCTGCTCCATTTAAAAACACATTGGATCCTTTGATTTTGACTGGTCGTTTACTGAACATCGTACATAGCATACTGTTTTTTTTTACATTCCACTGTAAGCAAATGTTGTTCAGCCAGTGTTGAACCTTGTCCAAAGCATTTGAGAGACGGGATGTGATTGTTTCAGTATTTTTCCTGTGTACAAAGATGACCGCATCATCGGCATAAATGTGTACATTCAAATCAGGACATACATTAGGCAAGTCATTAATGTACAGAGAAAACAGTAATGGTCCAAGAATGGAACCTTGTGGAATCCCAACAGGGTTCACAAGGTCGGGGGTAGGGATGCACCGAATATTCGGCCACCGAAAATTATTGGCCGAAAATGGTTAAAAAGGCCCTTTCGGCTTTCGGCCGAAAGGGTTTTAGCACCGAAAAAATATCACCGAATGTCAGAACAGGCTTGCGTTGGTAATCTAACGTGTTGTTGTGATGACGTAATAAAGACGCGGCGACCATGCTCGCGGCTGGCTCACAGGGGGGGGAACATTGACCTTTGTCATCGAGATTGCCCTGAGCCTTTAACAAATCGTATTAAATAATCTGATGACAGACTGTAAACAGAATAGCTGACATTTTAACAAACTAAATAACTCAGTTTCCTCTAATCATTAACCCATGTTTGTATAATGTAGTTAACTCCGTGTGTTGCTGCTAGCATACATAACACCTGACGTGGAAACGTTACTCGTGGATGGGGCTACAGGGCTGCTAGAAAGACGGTCGAACCCGGTACATTCCTCCGTCTGCATGCGGTGCACTTTTGCTAAATGTTTAGACAAATTGCTCGTGCTTACATGCTAAACTCTTATTGCACTTATGGTAACAAGTATTCTCCACATCGAGACGGGTAAAGTTTAACCACACCTCGGAGCGCGTTCTCTCCGCCATCTCCGCAGTGTGCTCCGCTGCATGTAGCAGCTGCGTGTGTGTAAACTGCCCCGCCCCCTCGCACACAGACGGGGGAGAGAGATCTCGTCTGATCGAAAATACATCATAGACGCATTTGTTGTCTTTGCATATTAGAAACGAGTTGGCGACACTAAGACTGCGATATAATGTTTTTTAGCAATAATACATGACATATATAAATGTACTGTATGCATTCAAAAGTGCTGAATAAATGTTTTATGGACCCATAATAGTGATTATTATTTAAGTTAAGTTTTGCCATAATCATGTTTATTTCCATAATCAGGTAGCTGAACAACATTGGTAAAAAATGTATACATTATATATATATATTTCTATTAATCATTTTCGGCCTTTCGG
Organism: Gymnodraco acuticeps; assembly: GCF_902827175.1. Classification (NCBI taxonomy): domain Eukaryota; kingdom Metazoa; phylum Chordata; class Actinopteri; order Perciformes; family Bathydraconidae; genus Gymnodraco; species Gymnodraco acuticeps. Next base: position 184,189 of record NW_022990758.1, read on the forward strand.
CATTCGGTTTTCGGCCAACTGTTTCCTATTTTCGGTATCGGTTTCGGCCAAGAATTTCCCATTCGGTGCACCCCTAGTCGGGGGATTTGGTACCGTTGACCAAAACATACTGTTTTCTGTTTGATAAGTAAGACTTAACCCACTGTATTGAATCTGCCGAAAAATTGAAATGAGTCAGCTTTGTAAGGAGCACTTGGTGGTCAACAGTGTCAAAAGCCTTCCTGAGTTCAAGGAAGACAGCACCTACATATGGGCTCGTGTCCAACATAGATTTAATCTTTTCCACTAAGACACAGTTAGCTGTCTCAGTGGAGTGGTGAGCACGAAAACCAAACTGCATTGGGTGGAGTGGAGCGAAACCTTTATCTAAATGTTTGGTGATTAGTTTTGACACCCATTTCTCAGCTACCTTATGGCACATTTCCACTGCAGATTTCCACGGCACATTTCCGTTTAAGCGTCCCTAAGCGTCCTCGCTCAGGCCTCGGGCTGACTCGCTGGCCGTCCGAGGCCGTGGCACATTTCCATTACAGTTTAGGACCTGGGGTAGCAACGCAGTGTCGGCGGTGCGATCGGCTTTTTTTTCACATTTCGAGTTGTTCCGTCGAGCTCCCGCTGGATTTTATCATCCCCAATGAGATGTAGGAACGTCGTCACGTCCTCGGTCGACCACGGTGTGCTTTTCTTTGACGTTACCATTTTTGTAGCTCCTCCGTTTACAAAAATGCTGTGTATAAAAATGCTGCAAGCTTGCTTCTAGATATATATGCGACGCTAGGGATGATCTCGCGCGCAATCTTGTGACGATTCTCTCTGACCAATCAGCAGTCGAGAGTGTTGACGTCACTAGTTCAGCCCTGGCCCTGGCCTGATAGAACCACGATTTTATGGGGCCGGAAAAAGTACCCGCTAGCCGGTGTTACGCTATATGGAAAGGCCACCAAAAACTGGCCTGAACGATTAAGGACGCTTAAACGGGGCTACCCGCTGCAGTGGAAATGCGCCATTAGAGACACAGGGGAGGATGCTGATTGGTCTGTAGTTGGACATCATTGCCTTATCCCCAGATTTAAAGATCTGTGTCACCGTAGCCACCTTCCAGGATGATGGAACTTCCCTCGTGCTAATAGATTGATTTACTAGCATACTAATTGGTTTTATTAGACCGTCAATATGTGTCTTTATAAAGTTGGTTTCTAAATCATCTGCATCCCTAGCCTTAGAACCTTTTAACCCTAAGATTATATTTTTTACCTCCACCTCTGTGATTTCCTCCAGGTCAAAAACTGGATGTGTATCCACAGTCGGGCTATGGGAGACCTCAGATGGTGGGAAGAGCTTTGTGATGTCCAGAGCACTATTTATAAAATACTAATTGAGAGAGCTGGCTAACACTGCAGGGTCTTTTTATCAGGGCATCATTGATTTTTAATTCTAGAGCATTATTTTCCTGTTTCTTTTGTTTACCTAATAGTTTATTTAGGATTTGCCAAAAGTTTTTACTGTTACCTTTCGCACCTTCAATTATATTGATGAAAAAGTTTGCTTTGGCCTGTCTTATTGTTTGAGTTACCTTGTTACGAGCATGAGTGAATTTCTGTCTGTCAGTAGATAGTCCGGATTTCAAGCTTTGCTTTAATAGTTGGTCTCTGGATTTCATTAAATTCCTGCACTGTACTGTAGATTCAGCCAGGGAAGATGATGTTCCTTCCTGTCCCTAACTGACCCTCTCCTTGAGAAGGAAGACATTGTATCATTAATTTTAGATATAAACAGATGACTGTTTTCACCAATGTCTTCAGAGGACAGGCAGTGATAATTTTCACTGCCTCCATAAAATGTTGTTGCAGGTTTTTGTGGATGAAGCGTTTGTTCGTCATTCCAGTTGATATTAAATTCTCCTACAATAATTAGCTCTTTGTTGGAGTCACAGGAATTCAGCAGGAGTTTTACCTGGTCGTAGAAATCCACCTTAGCGGTGGGTTGTCGATACAGGCGAATCATGGTGAGGGACATTTCCTCAGATAGTGTGATTTCCACCCCAACACAATCAAACTCAATATTAGCTGGGAGTGCAATCTCGCTACAAGTAAAGGTATTCCTCACATAAAGCAACACACCCCCTCCTTTTCCCTTCAGTCTGTCCTTCCTAAACACATTATATCCTGGCATAGATACAAGAGTCAATGGTGACGACTGTTTTAGCCAAGATTAAGATATTCCCAAACAGTCAATATTAGACTCAAGGAGGAGATGTTCTAGCTGTTCATGTTTATTACAGATGCTGCGGAAATGTAAATGTCCACTGAATAGTCCCTTCGGCTTGCACCGAGGATCCCACACTGTTTTTGCTTGATTCACTGTTTGAAACATTTTTGTGCAACAGTGTTTTTTAAATACAGGATTTCTAGGCTTTACCTCGGTGCCGTTGTTGACAGTGGAGCAGTCAAAGCTAGCTGGTGGTTTATGGATTTCTGCCGCTAGGCCAGCAGCCGTCAGCGCGAGACCACAGAAACCTGCCGGCAGAGCTAGCTGTTCAGCTAGCCGGCCTCTTCTGAAGCCTGTCCGGTGGTGTCCGGGGTTCCGGTGTCCGGTGGTGTCCGGTGGTGTCCGGTGGTGTCCGGTGGTGTCCGGTGGTGTCCGGTGGTGTCCGGTGGTGTCCGGTGGTGTCCGGTGGTGTCCGGTGGTGTCCGGTGGTGTCCGGTGGTGTCCGGTGGTGTCCGGTGGTGTCCGGTGGTGTCCGGTGGTGTCCGGTGGTGTCCGGTGGTGTCCGGTGGTGTCCGGTGGTGTCCGGTGGTGTCCGGTGGTGTCCGGTGGTGTCCGGTGGTGCGAGAATCTGGACTTGGCTTGGCAACTGGAAGGTCACCAGTTCAAGTCCCGGCAAGACCAAGTGCTACCGAGGTGTCCCTGAGCAAGGCACCGTTCACTACACACTGCTCCCGAGGCGCCGTTCATAATGGCAGCCCACTGCTCCTAACACTAGGATGGGTCAAATGCAGAGAAACCATTTTGTTACATAGTAAGTAGGCCTACAGTGTAATGACAATAAAAGTAATAAAACAAAAAGTAAAAAAAAAGCTTTCCAAGCAGATTATTGACCTGAGGTTTAAAAGAGAGACAATCATCAAGCCAGATACCAAGGTATTTATAACAGGCAACCACTTCAAGTACTGTTCCTTGCATAGTAACAATATCCAAAGACTTCCCTAGACGTAGCCGGCCCCTGGGCGGGCCTACCTGAATGCGCGCGCATCCATCGCATAAGAGGCGGCCTCGCCCCCTCACTGCTAACCCTTTACTTTCTCTTCAACTGAGTAGCATAGGTCAGCAGTGCTCCATGAGTAGAGGGCTCCGCTGCAATGCATTCGCAAAGCCAGCCTGCCAGGCGTTTCCAGTTACCCCACCGCCGAAACACACCGCTGTTCTGTGTGTCTAAGGACAGCCGTGCGCTCTACATAACATGCCAGCGCACGCACCGGGCAGAGGAGGTGCAATTTAGCCTCCCTCGCCCCACTATGGGGGGGAAGATTAAAACCCCCCAACTGGATAGCCCTCGACCTGAATGTACTCCTTAGGCTCTTGGGCACAAAGGATGGGTTCGGTCTGAGTGTCGCCCCGCTCTGGTCACCCCGGATGTTCAAACAACTCGGGTGCACTGACAAAGCGGTTAACTCAGACACTCTTTTGGCTGACGTTAAGGCAAGTAGCAATGCGGTTTTCCATGACAGTGCTTTCAGGAAAGAGAGCTCCAGAGGCTGAAATGGTCCTGTGACCAGCGCCTCGAGCACCAGCGGCAGGTCCCACTGCGGGGCAGAGGTGCGCACCATTGGGCGCAGCCTGCTGACCCCCCGCAAAAAACGCAAAAACTGACCTGCCGCCAAATCCCTCATGGCAGGACGAGATGGCTGCTACATACACCTTCACTATGGAATGAGCAAGCCCTCTGTCCACCAACAACTGTAAGTACGACAAAATAGATCCCAATTTACAAGATAGGGGCTCTATTTTTCGCTCCTCACACCATCGCCGGAATCCCAGCCACTTTGGCCTGTAACAGGCTGTGGTGGATCCTGCTCTAGCTGACTGAATCAGACTAACACTATGTGTTGAAAAGGTGCTATATAAATAAACTTGCTTTGCCTATCAGACAATCCCTCCTGCCTCAGCCTCTCCCCCTCAGGAGACAAGCCTGGAGGGGGTGGGAAACACCCCGATTGCACCTGCCTCCTAGGAGATTACCCCCCAAACTCGGGGGAGCGCCCAGGGCTGGCCCACCTTCATCTGTGTCATCTCTGAGTACCATGGCGCCCCTACGCGATCCGGCGCTCCTAGGATGATTGACAGACGTTCCCGCCTCACTCTCCCCAGGAGAGGGAGAATGAGATGTAACGCGTGAAGCTTTTTCGGCCATGGCTCGTGTGCAAACGCGTCACGACCCAAAGGAGGGTCGTCGCTCAGAGCCATGGAGAACCACAGTGCGCAGTGAGTATTGCGCCGGCTGGCGAACAGATACGATATACTTTATTGTCCCCGTAAGGAAATTTGTTCTGGACTCCGTCCTGCAGTTCAGCATGCATGTACATATACAAACATAGTGGACATTAAGAGACATACACATATCATCAGTCATTCACCGTTTGAACAAACACAATACACAGACGCACATACTGACAATGGCGACCTATTGCACTACCCCTCATGGCCAATATTTAAAAAGTACATTTCATTACATTTGACTTCATTTCATGTGAATGTTAAGAAGCTTAATCGACATAGGTAGGAATGAGTGCTTATAGCGGTTCAGCCTGCTCTTGGGAACCCTGAATCTTCTACCAGAAGGTAGGAGCTGGAATTCTGGGTGGAGTATGTGGGTGGGATCAGACACAATTTTGTTTGCCTGTCTGATAATGCATTGCTCGTATATGTTTTGGAGAGATGGGTGTTTTTTAACCCCCATAATTTTCATAGCAGTCTGTACCAGGCGAGCGATCTGTGACTTTGACTGCACTGTCAAGTTACCATACCAGGCAGTAATACCATACCTCATGATGCTCTCCACGATAGCATTATCCACGTCCATCTCATGAAAGATACTCCACTCAGTAGAGAGAAAACATCCTTTAAAGCGAGACACGGCAGGCAAAAACATCGTTTTTCAAGTACTGGTCAATTTTGAGATTTTGTGCTATTTTGATTCTATAACATGTTTTCTTTCAGGCTTTTGGAAGGAAAACGTACAAAATACACATTTAAGTGTTTATTTTACTATAGTTTGTCTATTTGCGTCTGTAGATTTCTCCTAAATTCACCAAAAGTTAGCATTCTAATGTAACATAAAGTACCGCGACCGCTGTGTGGAGCATGTCAACAGAGATATCGTTGGAAAGCTGTGTCTCTCCTGCACAATCTCATCGGATCCAAATATGGTCATTTCCTTTGTATCAGCAACCAGAGACAAAGGGGTCTTAAACCAAGAAACGAAATCTCATTGGCTGGTGTCAATTTCTGACAACGTGATTCGTTCAGATGCGTCACGTGGTGTGACTTCCTGGTTAGCTTTACGCTAGAAATTGAAATCTCAAAATGGCAAAAGAACGGCGAAAAAAACGTTCACAGAGAAGACAACAACAATTGTCACTTGCACGAAGCAAGGTTATACAAAAAAACAAATGACCCCGAACATGAAATACCTTCAAGGAGTGCGTCGATGCGCAAGCTGTCATCCAAAGAACAGGAGGGTTTAGCTAGCGCCTCACTGCAATCTTTAAAGGTCGTTTTCTCAAAATTAGTTTTTTCTCCTACTCTGAGTTCGAAATTTCAACTTCAGTAGCACGTAGATACACCAAACCTTCCAGTTATATTCCTATTAGGGCTGAACGATATACCGTGTCATGGCGATAACCGCGGTATGCGCATGCGCGGTATTCACAACACCGCAGGGACGTGCGGTTTTATTCATTTTTTTAAAATGCTAATGCACTTTAGCACATAATTGAAAAATAAAGATACCCTTATTACTTATCGAAACTGCACATACAATATATCCGATTAAAGCTGAGACTCCACAGATTATTTAAGTATAGCATCTAAGCGATCCGATCTCGCAACAGGGGAAGCAAACACAGACATCACAACACGTACCTTTTACGGAGCTTTTACGGGAGATCGTCTCACCGTAGCTGTCAATCTGATCAAAAGACGTGTTCAATGGCATTAAAACGAGAGAAAAAAACGCGGCTGAATCGGTTGATCCATAGGTTGATAATGTATCTGTGGCTTTGAAGCAATTGTTTATAATCCATAATTCAATTTTTATGTAAAAATCGGAGCACAAAAGTTAGCTGCTAATGGTAGCTACCAGAGTGTATGCAGCTTCCGGTTTTGGCTACGCGTCACTCTCACTCCTTATTTGTTGGTGTGTGTAGAACTTCCCCTGCATGCACAGCAAACCACCAATCACAATCATTCTTGATCAGATCACAGCAGGCCCCGCCCCGCTAGTTTGCAGACCATCAAAAACACTGGTAAAAAATGAGCGAGGCACAGGAGGACAATACCGGAGAGAATGAAGATTTACTTCCAAGAAGAAAAGCAACATCTGCCATCTGGAACTATTTTGGCCTATGGAAAAAACCTATGGATTAACCAATTCAGCCGCGTTTTTTCTTTCTCGTTTTAATGCCATTGAACACGTCTTTTGATCATATTGACAGCTACGGTGAGACATCTCCCCTAGAAGCTACGTAAAGGTACGTGTTGTGATGTCTGTGTTTGCTTCCCCTGTCCGAGTTCAGATCACTCAGTGATGATACTATATACCTAAATAATCTGTGCAACCTCAGCTTTAATCGGATATCTTGTAAGTGCAGCTACGATAAGTAATAATAAGGGTACTTTTATCTTGAGTTCTGTGCCAAAGTGCGTTAGCATTTTTCGCTCAGGGGTCATTTAGATGCTTCTTATGAAACTTGTGTTTTGTTTTGGTAAAAATGGTTTGTATCGTCAGTTAGCTGAGATTATTTCCGTTAATCTGGTATAACACATTAATAGGTTCTTAAATATTACGATCCCCTGAGACACTGTCGTGAAAAAAAAAGTAAAGTACCCGCCGGGACTTTGGGGTTTAACAGGTTAAAAAAACCGCAATATATACCGCAGGGGGGGGAAATATCGCGATGTCAGTTTTTTTCAATACCGTGCAGCCCTAATTCCTATCAATATTATGAAGGCTTTTACAGAAGGGTTTGTTCATATATCATTCATAGCCTGAATTATACAACATTGTATACCTAAAAACATGGCGAAAATTGATATTTTAGGGCTGTTGACAGTATTTTCTGATTTATGGAGTGATAAAAAGAGATATCCAATATCCCTTCTGTAAAAGCCTTAGATACTAATATGACTACAAAATGAAACAAGAATTTTGACCCTGGCTTTATTCAAAGTTCAGATTTTGATTCCTGAAATGTGTTAAAATATGTGCATATTTAATGAGATAATGGCTAATTTGCATATTTAAACATGCTATTTCAGAAAACTTGTAAATGGTAAATGGTAAATGGACTGTACTTATATAGCGCTTTATCCAGTCTTTACGACCCCTCAAAGCGCTTTACATACTACATGTCATTCACCCATTCACACCCATTCATACAGAGCAGTACCACTTGCTCTAGGACCTAACATTCACACACCGTTGGCCATGCCATCGGGAGCAACTCAGGGTTAAGTATCTTGCCCAAGGATACATCGACATGTTGGCTGCACAGGCTGGGATCGAACCCACAACCTTCTGGTTGAAAGACGACCGCACTCCCTCGCAGCCACAGTCGCCAAACAAAGACAATTGCCTTATTGTAAGTAATTAACTGGAGACATTTCTAGCTGATACCTTTAAGTTAAAAAAATGTACCCTATTCACCTGGGGTGTCTCGCCTTAAGAGACTCTATGCTGTCACTAGTCCAAACCTTTACAGTCTTGGTCTGTGGTTTACTATGCTTGAGAACCGTTTTATAGGTAAGTATTAGATGAACAGTGTTATGGTCCGAGTTCAAAAGCGGGGGTTTGGCTCTACTCACATATGCGTTGTTCACATTTCCGTAACATTTGTCTAGAATTTTATCTTCCCGGGTCTCACATGTAACGTATTGTTGAAAACCGGGTAGCGACAGTTCAAGTTTGCAATAATTAAAGTCCCCTAGAATAAAAACCGGAGCGTCAGGAGTGTGTAGTAGCTGCTGGTGAACACAGTCAGTGATTTGAGCTGCTGCACTTGCTGCGTTCCCGCTGGGTGGAATATAAACAGTGCAGAGAATGATATTCCCAAACTCTCTAGGCAGGTACAGGGGTCTTAGGCTCAAGCACATAAGTTCAACGTCGGAGCTGCAGATAGTCTTACGCAAAGTGTGTTGTCTGCACCACTTGTCATTGATAAATACACAGATGCCCCCACCTTTGCCTTTCCCCGACGTTTCACTCCTGTCCGAGCGGATGAGTGAAAAACCCTCCAGTTCACACAGTCGGGAATATCACTGATGAAGCCATGTCTCACAAAGCACCATAATAGACGACTCCGGTACTCGAAACAGGCTGAAGCGTTGATCCGCAGCTCTTCCATTTTCCTCCGTAGCGACCCTCAACATTACTGAGTATCATGGAGGGTAAAGGCGGCCTGTTGCCTCTCCCGTCTGAGGCGCTGCGGTACTCCTCCCCTCCTTCCCCTTCTAACGGAGACGTCTCCTCCTCGGAGCCGTAGATCGTAATGTTCCTCCGGCAGGTTGGGGGGGTGGGAAGCTTCCCACAGCACGGAGGGCCAGCAGTGCGTCTCTGGTGTATTACAGGGACCAAAGTTGTTTCCTCCCAGTAATGTTTGGGCATGGTTAAAAAAGTTCAAGGATAAAGAGTGCCAGTAGAAGTTTCGCAAGGGTCGTCCTTGTACCAACATACACACACACACAGTCTCTTGATTAAAAGTGTGTGGTTTAAATCAAGGACGGAACGTTTAACCATACATAAATACACAAAAACTGCAGCAGCACCGACAGGAGCCCGAGTCGCAGCAGTGCCGCGCACCTACTTCCGGTATGCATGGGTCCACCTCTGCTGTCACGAACCGGGCCCAGATCCCTTCACCACCTCTGGGTGAAGCGCCCACGTCGTCTGGCAGGGGTCCGTCCCTCGACATGAGGTCGGCCCCCCTGTTCTCCAGACCGGAAATGTGGAGGGCTCTCAGGGATAATATCACCTCTGCAGCCCATAACCACGAGATTCCTTCCCTCCGCTATGGTCAACAGAGCGGCGGAGCGGGAACTCCGCCCTGTCTGTTGATATATGCCACTGTGGTGCTGTTGTCGCTCCTGACCATTACATGTTTCCCCTGGAATAAGGGTTTGAAAATGTTGGAGGACTAATACTAACTGCCCGTAGCTCTAGGAGGTTTGCTGTGCTGCGTCTCTGTTAGAGACGCAGCGCCCTCCTATAGCTCTCCCTAGGGAGGGTTCCCCATCCTGTTTCCGGATGCATCCGTGAACACTGAGATGTGGGAGATCACCTGTCCCAGCGGGGGACCCCCCCTCTGGAGGTGATCCGGAGGGGGGGGATGGTCACCAGCTGCCATTTGTGTGTCTTGAGATCTAAACGCAGGCTGGAAAACCCACCTCTGCAGGCGGCGCATATGCAGTAATCCCAGCGGGACCACAACGTCAGCCGCTGCCATGAGACCCAGGGTCTGCATAACGATAAAGCTGTCAACTGTTGCCCCCTGTCGCATCTGCAAACTGCCCGAAGCAAGGATGCCTGTCTGCTCTCTGACAGGGTG